>NC_047103.1:78580010-78766165 GCF_902500255.1 Thalassophryne amazonica | reverse complement strand
CATTGGTCAAGCAGATTTTTGGTACCACCTGAGGTGAAGAAACGACACTTAGAATCCAGCCTTAGTGTATCATGGCCTACTCAAAAATGTATGATAGCCATCCCAGGGTGGTAGCTGTAGCCAAGTAGGAGTCAGTGAAGGGTTACACAGAGGTCACAATTTTAAAATGCTCCAGTCATGTTATACTACATTATTTATCTTAGCGATTCCAAAGAGGTACAGTATAGTTTGGACTAACTATGACTGAATGTTCTGGAGTTATGGCGTAAAAATGGTGACAAAGGTCAGTTTCAGTTTGTAGAGGGGTTAAAAGTTATAGTTTCTCCAATTTCAATAAGAAGTGATGACAATTATTGTTTGGGTTAATAGGGTTCTAAAAAGTAATAGTTTGCACCATCTGTCATGCTTAGTTATGTTGCAGGGTAACATACAGTAGTGTTCAGAATAATAGTAGAGCTATGTGATTAAAAAGATTAATCCAGGTTTTGAGAATATTTCTTATTGTTACATGGGAAACAAGGTACCAGTACATTCTCACAAATAAAAGACCAAGCATTCATGATATGCACACTCTTGAGGCTATGAAATTGGGCTATTAGTAAAAAAAAACGTAGAAAAGGGGGTGTTCACAATAATAGTAGTGTGGCATTCAGTCAGTGAGTTTGTCAATTTTGTGGAACAAACAGGTGTGAATCAGGTGTCCCCTATTTAAAGATGAAGCCAGCACCTCTTGAACATGCTTTTCTGTTTGAAAGCCTGAGGAAAATGGGACGTTCAAGACATTGTTCAGAAGAACAGCGTAGTTTGATTAAAAAGTTGATTGGAGAGGGGAAAACTTATATGCAGGTGCAAAAAATTATAGGCTGTTCATCTACAATGATCTCCAATGCTTTAAAATGGACCAAAAAACACGCGTAGAAGAAAATGGAAAACAATCATCAAAATGGATAGAAGAATAACCAGAATGGCAAAGGCTCACCCATTAATCAGCTCCAGGATGATCAAAGACCAGTCTGAAGTTACCTGTAAGTGCTGTGACAGTTAGAAGACGCCTGTGTGAAGCTGATTTATTTCCAAGAATCCCCCGCAAAGTCCCTCTGTTAAATAAAAGACGTGCAGAAGAGGTTACAATTTACCAAAGAACACATCAACTGGCCTAAAGAGAAATGGAGGAATATTTTGTGGACTGATGAGAGTAAAATTTTTCTTTTTGGGTCCAAGGGCTGCAGACAGTTTGTGAGACGACTCTCAAACTCTGAATTCAAGCCACAGTTCACAGTGAAGACAGTGGAGCATGGTGGTGCAAGCATCATGATATGGGCATGTTTCTCCTACTATGGTGTTGGGCCTATATATCGCATACCAGGTATCATGGATCAGTCTGTATATGTCAAAATACTTGAAGAGGTCATGTTGCCTTATGCTGAAGAGTATATGCCTTTGAAATGGGTGTTTCAACAAGACAGTGACCCCAAGCACACTATAAACGAGCAAAATCTTGGTTCTAAACCAACAAAATTAATGCCTCGCAGATGTGAAGAAATCATGAAAAACTGGTTATACAACTAAGTACTAGTTTAGTGATTCACAGGATTGCTAAAAAAGCAGTTTGAACATAATAGTTTTGAGTTTGTAGCATCAACAGCAGATGCTACTATTATTGCGAACACCCCCTTTTCTACTTTTTTTTTTTTTACTAATAGCCCAATTTCATAGCCTTAAGAGCCTTAAGAGAATCTACTGGTACCTTGTTACCTTGTTTCCCATGTAACAATAAATATACTCAAAACCTGGATTAATCTTTTTAGTCACATAGCACTACTATTATTCTGAACACTAATGTATGTCACAAGTCATAGAATCCAATGGACGTCAACCTTGTTTGACTTTTACTTTGGAGACCAAATATCCAACACAGTCAAAACGATTCCATTATTAATCCTTTTATTTCAACTAATAATTTGCATTCTTTTCTTTCTGAAATTGGAGCAACTTTAACTTTTGATGCTTGTACAAACTGAAACTGGCCTTTGTCACAATTTTTGCTGTTTTTACCCCATAAAATTCAGCCATCAATGGTCCAAACTCTACTTTTTTGGAATGGTTATGATCAGACAAATAATGTGGTATCGCTTTCAACATGATTGAAGCCTTTTTAAATTTTGACCTCTGTGTAAGCCTTCATTGACCCTTACCTGGCTACAGCTACCACCCTGAGATGGCTATCATACATTTTTGGGTAGTCCATGGTACCCCGAGGCTGGATTCTAAGTGGCGTTTTTTCACCTTAAGTGGGACCGATTAGGACAAAATTGATTACTAGCTCGTATCAAGGAGAGTGGTTCCTTGATAGGAGCGACTCTCCTTGTCACCAATCATGTTTGTGATATTCATGGACAGGATATTGAGGCGTAGTAGTTGGGGGAGGAGGGTTTCCAGTTTTGTGTGCTCAGGGTCTCACTGCTTTTTGCAGATGATGTGGTCCTGTTGGGTTCATCGGCCGGTGACCTCCAACACTCACTGGATCGGTTCGCAGCCAAGTGTGAAGCGGCTGGGATAAGGACCAGCACCCCTAAGTCTGAGACCATGGTTCTGAACAGGAAACTGATGGATTGCCTACTCTGGGTAGGGAATACGGCCTTGCTCCAAGTAAAGGAGTTCATGTACCCCGAGGTCTTGTTCACGAGTGAGGGTACGACGGAGCATGAGATTGGCCGGAGAATCAGTGCAGCAGGGGTGCTCTACCGTACTGTTGTGATGAAAAGGGCGCTGAGCCAAAAGGCCAAAAGGCGAAGCTCTCAATCTACTGGTCAATTTTCGTTCCTATTCTCACCTATGGTCATGAGGGTTGGGTCATGACCGAAAGAACTAGACTGCGGGTACAAGTGGCTGAAATGGGCTTCCTTAGGAGGGTGGCTGGTGTCTCCCTTAGAGATAGGGTGGACAGATTGATGCTGTTGAGATGCCAAAATCCTGCAGCACAGTAAGCATGTTCAGTCATCTTTTGTTCAAATTATATAAATTTAGATACAAGTTAAGATAAATTTAGACCGGTCACTCGATGCGTTGTCTTCTCAGATGAGGCAGGCAGACAACCACAGGACAGAAGACCGAATCCCTCGGCAGCCTTACCCAGGAGAAGCCAACACCTGATGCTAGCTCCCTGGAGCCTTGTGACCAGGATGTTGAAAGATAGGCCTGATTGCTCATGAACAGGTAAGGTGAGTGGTTGGCTTTAGCCTGTGGTGATGTGGACATCGTTGGCCCAAGGTTACACCTACACAAAGGAACATGCAGTGCAAGTGTCATTACTAGTATCAACTACTGTAGTGAAGCAGATAAGTATGATTTCTGGCCAGAATTGTTCACTTGGTGATGCAAGCATCAAATTTGGCATGAATGTTCTTCATAAATCAGTGTTTGAGAAAAAAGTGCTGGCCACTTGAAAATCCAATATGGCGGCCAGGTAGGGGTCAATGAAGAATTACACAGGGGTCAAAATCTAAAAACGCTCCAATCATATTGAAAAGTATAACACATTATTTGTCTGATCATAAATATTTCAAAAAGGTATAGTTTGGACTATCTATGTCTGATTCTTTTGGAGTTATGGGGTAAAAAACAGCAAGAATGGTGACAAAGGTCAGTTTCAGTTTGTATAGGGGTCAAAAGATAAAGTTGCCCCAATTTTGGTAAAATGTGGTGCAAATTATTGGTTGAACTAGTAGGATTAATAAATGGAATAGTTTTGACTGTGTTGAATGCTTGGTTTGCAAAGTAAATGTCAAAAAATGTCGACATCCACTGGATTCTGTGGCATGTGACAGATGTTACCCTGTAACGTGACAACTGAGCATGACACATGGTGCAAACTATTCCTTTTTAAAACCCTATTAACTCAACCAATAATTTGCATCACATTTTACCAAAATTGTGGCAACTTTATCTTTTGACCCCTATACAAACTGAAACTGACCTTTGTCACCATACTTGCTGTTTTTATCCCATAACTCCATAACAGTCAGACATAGATAGTCCAAACTATACCTTTTTGGAATATTTATGATCAGACAAGTAATGTGTTATACTTTTCAATACGATTGGAGCGTTTTTAGATTTTGACCCCTGTGTAATTCTTCATTGACCCCTACCTGGCCGCCATATTGGATTTTCAAGTGGCCAGCACTTTTTTCTCAAACACTGATTTATGAAGTACATTCATGCCAAATTTGATGCTTGCATCACCAAGTGAAGGATTGTTTCAGTTATCTGCTGCACTACTGATCTCTCTCAGCATTTGCTAACCAAAGGCTCTCTTAGTGTGCCTGCTAATGTCATAACCATATCCAGTTCATAATAGTACTGCAACACAATTATTGCATGCAACTCCAATCTTTAGTCCACCACATGGGCCTCCTGCATATTTAGTTGCTCGTTCTTGAAGCTGTACAGAGAAACGATCTGTAAAAGAACTCCAGAGTGTAAAATAATGTTTCTGTAAAAGAGGGTAGTGGGTATGGACAGACAGGAGCACACACCATAACACTTTAAAGTAAAAGCCTTCTGCATCACAGTGATGTGTTATTGCTCTGTGAGGGCTGCGCACATGCAACACACCTAAAAATGTCAACTTTATCATTTATCATGAGGAGAATAGCTACTAGTATGTCAAGGCTATAGTATGACCCATCCCAACCCACAGTGCATGTGTTTAAAACCCCCAATCTAAACATGGAAATGCATTCTGCCAAAACGTTGGTGCTGCATGTGCCAACGGCTGTGAATCTGAGTCAGGCATAGATCCTGTGTGCTCACTATCAACACATTTAACAAATGTCCAGCGCTTTGATCTGAGTGTGTCCAACATGTGATCGGCCCACATCCACTTTTCTGTTCGAAAATGATTAAAAAGGATTGTGTACATTGTTACATGGGAGCACACCTTTCAGTTAAATGTGTTGATGTGAATATAGCAACGAATTATCCACAGCCACCAAACTGTTTTATCAGTGAAGATTATGAGACGTTTCTTTTTCCAATAGCAATGCATCCAGAAAGTGTGGGAAACCTGTATTTCCCATCTGGAGAATCATGCGCCAATGCTGGAGAGAGAGAGAGAACAGCTGCCTCATACCAGTACTGCACTATTTATACAATTTATACAACATTCCAGTAGAAATTATTATACAAATAGTGACTGGTTTAGAGGGCAGCATAATGGAATATCACCCTGAGTTGGGCAACAATGATCCCAAGGGGTGACATTCCATTATGCTGCCTGATAAACCAGTCACCATTTGTTTTATTATACATACATCTGTGTAGTTAATAAATTTATCTTTACAATTGTGTGAAAAATTTGCAAAGTCATTTTTTATTCTTTTTATTTTTGGTTATTTTTACTAGAAACATAATTAATTTAAATTTACGAGAAACAAATAATTAATTTAAATTTCATTTATACATAAAAATTTCTCAAATCTATAAAATTCCAGTAGAATTACATATATAACACCACTAACAATAACTAGGCAATAACATAGTTAACTGGACAGTTAGCAGATGTGCAATATTTATCATTTATTACTACATGTACTAGTAATCTAGTATGAACAAGCTAACCAAACTATTGCTTTGCGCAAGCGCAAAACATTGTTGCCCCATTATGACAAAATTGGTCCACAATCATTCATAATGTTGCCCGAAATGGTGCAGAATCAGTCAATAATGTGGCTATTGTTAACTTTGGATGATTCATTGTGAAAAGTATTGTAATTATTACATGCGAATCAGCCAATCAGAACAAAGGATTTCAGTCAGATGTATAATAAAAATAGTTATTGCCCAAATTTAAAATCTCTACTGCAGTGGCTCCTTAATTTGACGTTGTGAATATATAATGTCTAGGAGAGATGGCAGTAGAGTTTCTAACCAGATTGTTTAATAAAATCTTGGAAAGTGAGAGGATGCCTGAGGAGTGGAGACGAAGTGTGCTGGTTCCTATTTTCAAGAACAAGGGTGATGTGCAGAGCTGCAGTAACTACAGAGGCATAAAGCTGATCAGCCACAGCATGAAGTTATGGGAAAGAGTAGTAGAAGCTAGGCTTAGAAAACAGGTCAAGATCTGTGAGCAGCAATATAGTTTCATGCCGAGAAAGAGCACTACAGATGCAATGTTTGCTCTGAGAATACTGTTGGAAAAGTACAGAGAAGGACAGAAAGAGTTACATTGTGTGTTTGTGGACTTAGAAAAAGCTTATGATATGGTGCCAAGAGAAGAGTTGTGGCATTGTATGAGGAAGTCTGGAGTGGCAGAGAAGTACGTTAGGGTAGTGCAGGACATGTACAAGAATAGTGTGACAGCGGTGAGATGCGCAGTCGGAATGACAGACTCATTCAAGGTGGAGGTGGGATTACACCAAGGATCAGCTCTGAGTCCTTTCTTGTTTGCAGTGGTGATGGACAGGTTGACAGATGAGATCAGACAGGAGTCCCCATGGACTATGATGTTTGCAGATGACATTGTGATCTGTAGTGAGAGTAGAGAGCAAGTTGAGTCTAGTCTGGAGAAGTGGAGATATGCTTTGGAGAGAAGGGGAATGAAAGTCAGTAGAAGCAAGACTGAGTACATGTGTGTGAATGAGAGGGAGCCCAGTGGAATAGTGCAGTTACAAGGAGTAGAAGTGGTGAAAGTAGATGAGTTTAAATATTTGGGGTAAACTGTTCAAAGTAATGGAGAGTGTGGTAGAGAGGTGAAGAAGAGAGTGCAGGCAGGGTGGAGTGGGTGGAGAAAGGTGGCAGGAGTGATTTGTGACCGAAGAATATCAGCAAGAGTGAAGGGGAAAGTTTACAAAACAGTAGTGAGACCAGCTATGTTGTATGGTTTAGAGACAGTGGCACTAACAAAAAGACAGGAGGCAGAGCTGGAGGTGGCAGAGCTGAAGATGTTGAGATTCTCTTTGGGAGTGACAAGAATGGACAAGATCAGGAATGAACATATCAGAGGGACAGCTCAGGTGGGACGGTTTGGAGACAAAGTCAGAGAGGCTAGATTGAGATGGTTTGGACATGTGCAGAGGAGGGACCCAGGGTATATAGGGAGAAGGATGCTGAGGATGGAGCCACCAGGCAGGAGGAGAAGAGGGAGACCAAAGAGGAGGTTCATGGATGTGCTGAGAGAGGACATGCAGGTGGTTGGTGTGACAGAGGAAGATACAGAGGACAGGGTGAGATGGAAACGACTGATCTGCTGTGGCGACCCTTAACGGGAACAGCCGAAAGACAAAGAAGAAGAAGAATATATAATGTTCACAGGCCAAGATCAAAATGTGGGCCCAAAGCTCACAGTTGGTTATAGATGCATCTGTGGAAGTATTACCGCTATTGACTGCATGACCTTTGACCTTAAATGGCTCGATGTCAGAACTCTTGGGAGCAAATAGGAAACTGGGATCATGATTCTGTGTTTTTGCTCTGAAATTATAGCAAAATTGATTCAGCAACAATCAGTGTAATGCAGCAGTTGTACCAGTAGGCTACGCTGCAGCACAATGCCCAATCCTGTAAAATCAGGCAAAGAACGAAGAGCACAAATCAACATTTTTCCACACGCTCTTCTCCAGCTTCAGTGGATTCTCATTATTTTTCTCCCGACAGCCTTTTTCACCATAGTTCGGCAGTCATGTCAATAAACACCTGGTAGGATGAGGGGATTCCTCGGAGATTCACGATCACGACTCACCCGGCGGATCAATCTCCCAGAAAAAAATAAAATAAAATAATAATAATATTTTTTGCCGAAGTCACTGATGGTCCCAAATCAGGCAGAACAAAATAATGAACTACGAACTAATTATTGTTGGAGTCCTGGAAGTCACTTGGATCAAATAAGAAATATATATTTTGTTCGATTCTTATCACCCGTTATTATCATAGTCTGTGGTTATTATTCATTTATTAGTCAGTTAATCACAGACGCTTGAACCGGAACCTTTTCCTCCGCGGACACGCTGCTGTTTGGATTACAGGAGGGCTTCATGGCCTCTCGGAAATATGAGTGTCCAACAGCAAGCCGAAACCAATCACAGTTAAGGAACTGTCTTTTTTTTTCTATTCTTGTAAATACTGATTCATTTGTACAAAAAAGAAAAACAAAAACAAAAAAAAACCCCAAAACATTCTAAAGCTTAAGTAATGTCATGTTCCTGATCTTTGATCAGAGTTTAGGTCTCCCCAAGTCAGTCCTTAAAAAGTCATTTCAACACCCATTTTTTCAGTAATAACGAAATTATAGTCATGTTTGCATTTTGTGCAAGTAGATAAGGACAGCAATGTGAAGCAATTTAACGTTACTGAAAATTATTAGAATGGCTTTCAGTCTGTGTGTGCGCGTGTGCGCGTGCAGAGTGCACTGGTACCAAACGTATGGAACCAAATTTGCACTCTAAATGGAACCAAATCGCACTGTAAATGCAATGCAACACAAATGGGAGAAAAGTCCATGTCACGTGACATACAAAGCACCAATCAAATGACAAGGATCCACTCAACTGTTATATAAAACAACAGTGCTACACCCAAGCAACGATGCTATTTTTCTCGATTAATGAAATAGTTATTTAGTTTGTAAAATGTCAGAAAATGGTTAACAGTGTTTTTTAGTGTACAAGATGACACCCTCAAAATGTCTTGTTTTCCCACAATCCAAAGATATTCAGTTGACTGTCAGAGAGGAATAAAGAAAGCAGAAAATGTACACATTTATGGAACAATGAATCTATCAAAATAGTTGGCAATTAATTCAATGGTCGATTAATAATCACAGTTAACTGTTGCAGATCTATAAATATAATTTTCTTCTGCACACAACTCAAATTACTAAAAGACGTTATTTGTAGTTTTGACTTTTTTGCATGCTATATAGTAATATCATTACGACTTTAAAATAGAGTAAAGGAAGGTAAAAAGATGGATCCTGTGAGCAGCCCTTGAACGCACCGCGGCAGCGGATGTAGCTGCCGCAGAGCAGAAGAGGTTTTATCGGCAACCATGTAGCTGCTGTGACAGCGAAAACCTTCCGTGGCTTGCATCAGTTATCACGCGTGGACATGTTTATTCACGTCGGGAGAAAATATCAGCGTCTCAGAATATGTTTGTGCCGATAAGTGGACGCTCGGAGGGAAACTGGGAGGGAGTCGACGGTGAAAGCGGAGCCTTTTAACCGGAGTCTGTCGGCCGGCGGGGACTGGATTTATTAAACTACATTAACCGCTGACCACCACTGCCCTGCCGAGCTGATTTTACTCCCCGACCCGGGCGCGGTAACGGAGTGATACTGGGGTGAGTTCGTTTCGTAGCAGCAGCAGCTACGCGTTACCGCCCTGTTTTGTTTTTGTTTGTTTTTTTTCCTCGGCTGGAGGAAGGCTGGATTTACTCTGCCGGTTGAAGAATCATACCAAGTCCTGTTAACACCATGGGGAATACAACCTCCTGCTGTGTGTCTGCCAGCCCCAAACACCGGAGGACCAATCACTCTCGCCTGGAACCGTACCGGCCGGAGCCGGAGCTGAGCCGGGAGGACACGGGCTGTAACCTGCAGCACATCAGCGACAGAGAAAACATCGACGGTAACACACACACACACACACACACACACACACACACACACACACACACACACACACACACACACACACACACACACACACACACACACACACACACACACACACACACACACACACACACACCTCACTGCTCTCCATCCGACACACGCATTCCTCCGAATACAAACATCCAGAGCTGCGTCCGGGAAAAGGACTCACCCGGTACCATAGTGCCGGTGAGGCTTTTTACTGCCTGCAAAAGTCCAACTTCTGATTTCCACTGATCAGCCATAATAGTATTGTGACCACGACACTGACCGGTGAAGTGAATAACACCGATGATCGAGTTACCTTTGCACCTGTCAATGAAGTTGAGGTGCTGGAAGCAGGAAAAATGGGGACCTATAAAGATATGAGTTGTTTGGCAACTAGACCAAAGCATCGCTGTAACTGCAGCGTTTGTGGGATGTTGTAGTCTGTACAGTGGTCAGTACCTATCAAAAAATGGTCCAAGGAAGGAAAACCAGTGAACCAGTGACCCAAGGAGATGAGCTACCTGTCAAGAGGAGCTCCACTGCGCATGCATGTGCATCTCCCAGTCATCTAACAACAATATTCTGCTTTAAAGACAATGTGTACATGCACGTCTTTATTTTTTTAAACTGAAGAGACATTACTGTATTTTTGTGTAGGAGACCATCTCGACAGGGAGCTCATTTTGACACGTAACCAGGCTCGGACTGGTAATCTGTGATTTGGGGCATTTGCTCGGTGGGCCGCTGCACGTTTAGATGTGCGTGGGCCGGCCCTCCCATATTTATAGAGATTATGGAAATACAGTGTTCTCGAACCGCGTGCTGCTGTCAACACGAGGAAAGTCCGTGATCGGTGAAGCTACAGCATTTAATCGGCGCAGCTGCAGAACCACTTCCTGAATTTGTGTCAAAAAAAAAAGTTCTGTAGTGTTTCATACACTGCGCAGTCTTATTCTAGGTTTCAGTTTTGTTTCCGTTTGATCACACAATGGTGACTTACATCAAGCACAATGATTGACATGACCAACAGCCAATGACAATTGGAGAAGCATACAGGGTGGCCAATCAGATTGCAGGAAGAGCGGGCGGCTGCTCCCGCCCCTGTGAATGGACTGACTCCTCCGTGCCTGGACTTCTCTCCGCTCTTCTACTGACTCAGGCGGATCTACTGGGGTGGCATGGGGTGGCAACTGCCACTCTAAAAATAGCTCTTGCCACCCCAATCAGAAGTGGGTGACATTTTTTTCAAAAAAGGGACCCCGCGAATGACTTTAACCCGCGAAAACTGTGCTCTCTGAGCGCCCTTGAATGCAGCACAAGCTGCACTTCATGCTCTCCCTGCCCCCTCCCCCCACCTGTTGTCACGCAGAACTTTCCCTAAAAGACACGACGACACGCCAGCACACACGGCTGCCAGGAAAACTTTGCGGAGAAAGAAATATAAAATTGATACATTCACCAAGTACTGTATAAATTAATAAACAATGAGGAATAAGTTTTCAGTGGTGTTTTTATTAGGGCGGAACCTCTTGTTTCCCTCGTCGTTTCAGGTGAACTGAAAACAAGGACGGACGTCAACACTGGTCACATCAGCCGGCAAAACTTTCTTCGTAGCTAGACTTCAGCTTTACTCGTGTCTCTCATAGGTATTAGGGATGTTTCGTCCAACCTTAGTCGTGTTATGTTAACAAAAGTCTGTGCACGCGTGCGGCAGTGTACGCTTTTTAGGTTTCACTTTCATTTCATAACGCGACAGTGGAGCACTTTTTTATTGCTGAGGGGAGAAAACACTGTTGTGGATTTAGAGGAACATTGGAAACAAGAGAAGAGGGTGTGAGGAGAGGACAGAAGGATGGACAGAGGACAGAGGGATGAGCAGAGGACAGAAGGATGGACAGAAGCCAGAGGACAGAGGGGTGGACAGAGGACAGAAGGATGGACAGAGGACAGAGGGATGAGCAGAGGACAGAAGGATGGACAGAAGCCAGAGGACAGAGGGATGGACAGAGGACAGAGGGATGAGCAGAGGACAGAAGGATGGACAGAAGCCAGAGGACAGAGGGATGGACAGAGGACAGAGGGATGAGCAGAGGACAGAAGGATGGACAGAGGACAGAGGGATGGACAGAAGCCAGAGGACAGAGGGATGGACAGAGGACAGAAGGATGAGCAGAGGACAAGCGCTGATACACACACCCTTGAGGTGTGTTTCTGTGAATCTTCAGCTCAGGTAAGACTCATACAGCTTCTCTGCTGTCATTTGATTAAATATATTGTTTTCTACTATAGTGGTGCATCTTAGCTAAAGGGAATTCTATGGTAATGGAATTACAACAGCAGCAAAATCTGGACATACTGCATCTAACGACTACAGATTAGGTCAGATTGTAATTCCGTTACCGTAGAATTGCCCTAAAATTTCCATAACAATCATTCAGTTTGTGATAAAAGCATGAAATTTGGCACAAATATTCTAAATTAACTAATATTTATTTTCAGATATGGAGGCATCCTGGAGCTGACCTCTAATGAGCTACAGGGGTCAATAAAGAATTACACAGGGGTCAAACTTTAACAATGCTCCAGTCATATTAAAAAGTATACCACATTATTTATCGTATTACACAGCTTCCAAAAGGGTATAGTTTGGACCATCTGTGACTGAATGTTCTGGAGTTATGGGGTAAAAACAGCAAATATGGTGACAAAGGTCAGTTTCAGTTTGTACAAGGGTCAAACGTTAAACTTGCTCCAATTTTGGCAAAAAATTATGCAAATTATTGGTTTAGTTAATTGTATTTTAAAAAGGAATAGTTTGCACCATCTATCACGCTAAGTTATCATGTTACGAGGTAACATATGTCACATGTCATAGAATCCAATGGACGTCAACCTTGTTTGACCTTTACTTTGGAGACCAAGCATTCGACATAGTCAAAACTATTCCATTTATTAATCCTATTCACTCAACCAATAATTTGCATCACTTTTTACCAAAACTGAAGTAACTTTAACTTTTTACCCTTGTACAAACTGAAACTGACCTTTGTCACCATTTTTGCTGTTTTTACCCCATAACGCCATAACATTCAGTCATGGAAAGCCCAAACTATACATTTTTGGAATCCTTATGATCACACAAATAGTGTGGTATAGTTTTCAATATAATTGGAGAATTTTTATATTTTGACCCCTGTGTAATTCTTTATTGACCCCTGTAGCTCATTAGAAGTCACCTCCAGGATGTCTCCATATCTGAAAATAAACATTAGTTAATTTAGAATATGTGTGCCACATTTCATGCTTTTATCACAAACGGAACAATTGTTTTGGTTATCTGCTGCACTACTACAGCAATGTTCATTTTGTGATCATGAAAACACAATTTACAGATCTATGACGCCCATTGGAGCACTTGAAATTACCATTCCACTCACGCATTTTTTACACACATTGTTTAAAGTTTTTTTCTATATTGGTCTGCAAAAATGTTTTAACGTTACATGAAAATTGGTCCGTGGCGCAAAAAGCTTGCGGGCCGCTGCTCTAGGCTATATGAAACTTGGACTTGTGATGCTATAATCCAGATCCCTGACCTATAATAGCATAATACATAAACATTACATTGCCACCCCACATAATAGTGGCTGTCCCTGCTTGCCACCCCATGAATTTATCTCTAGATCCACCCCTGTACTGACTACAAGGTTGGAATTGTTTCTTTTATCTTAACTGTGCTTTACTTTTGTTAGTCTTTAAATGCAACAGCTACAGACTTCAGCTCCTTAATTTGCTGCTGTGTGAATCCTAGCAGTGGTTAGCTTCTCGTTAGCATTATATAGCATAATCACTCTCGCTCTCGCTCTCTCTCACACACACACACACACACACACACACACACACACACACACACACACACACACACACACACACACACACACACACACACACACACACACACTTTGGAGACACAAGAGCTTTTTTCCGCTTGTGTGCTTTTGCTTCCGTTTTGTACTATGATCAAGGTGAAATGACAGTGAAAGTGTGTGTTTAGGTGTGTGTTCATGGTGTTTAGGTGTATAGTATTTGTTCACTGGGGGTTCGGTATAGACGGGTGGGTGTGCGTGTTTGGGGGTGGATTCGTTGGGCCAATAGTGGGCTGGTCCACAGGAAAAATTTCGGGGCCGAAATTTGTTCCCAGTCCGACCCTGCACGTAATTGTCAGTTTGCGCTATGAGGAGCTCAACTTGACAGAGCTGGCGTGGCAGTTTGAACAGTTCCCTGTATAATCAGTCCCCATGCATCATGTGCACACACCTCATGCATGCATCACTTCCACAGCAAACGCATACTGATCCATTTGTTGGCTATGGTTAGAAGTTTTTCTGTCTTCCTCTGAACCTCAAACACTTTGTCCACCCGTGTCCATGTTGTTGTTGTCATTATTCAGGTAGACAGCAAAGCCAGAAGTGAACACTGGATGGACAGATTATTGCAGAAGTAACTCTACCTCCATCAGCATATGTGACGCACACACATATTATGCAGGGGGGCTGATTATACAGGGGACTGTTCAGACTAGCACACTGGCAACAGGGTCGTGTGCACCCAAGGCTCACTAATGCACATGGCAAGCGAAGGCTGACCCGAGTGGTCTGACACAATAGAAAAGCTACTGTGGAGTATTTAAAGGGTATTTAAGGTGTCCATTTGCAAATGTTTCCCCTCTTTGCATCTCTTCTAATGAGTGGAAATATGGGAGCCTCTAAACACCTCAAATGACATAAAAACAAAGATTGTTCAACATCATGGAAGGATACAAAAGCTATCTCAGAGATTTTAGCTGTCAGTTTCCACTGTGAGGAACATAGTGAGGAAATGGAAGACCTCAGGCACAGTACAAGTCAAGGCCCAAAGTGGCAGGCCAAGAAAAATCTCAGATAAGCTGAAGCGAAGGATGGTGAGAACAGTCATGGTCAACCCACAGACCCGCCCCAAAAACCTACCACATGATCTTGCTGCAGATAGTGTCTCTGTGCATCATTCAACTATACAGCACACTTGCACAAAGAGATGCAGTATGATGCTGTAATGCAGAGGAAGCCTTTTCTGTGTACATGCCACAAACAGAGTCGCTTGAGGTATGCTAAAGCACATTTGGACAAGCCAGCTTCATTTTGAAATAAGGTGCTGTGGACTGATGAAACTAAAATTGAGTTATTTGGACATAACAAGGGGCGGTATGCATGGCTGACAAAGAACACAGCATTCCAAGAAAAATGGTTGCTACCTACAGTAAAATTTGTAGGTGGTTCCATCATACTGTGTGGCTGTATGGCCAGTGCAGGTACTGGGAATCTTGTTAAAGTTGAGGGTCACATGGATTCCAGTCAAAATCAGCAGATTCTTGTGAACAATGTTCATGAATCAGTGACAAAGTTGAAGTTCCGCCGGGGCTGGATCTTTCAACAAGACAACGACCCTAAACACTGCTCAAAATCTACTAAGGCATTCATGCAGAGGAACAAGTACAAAGTTCTGGAATGGCCATCTCAGTCCCTATAATATTATTAAATATTATTGAAAATCTGTGGTGTGATTTTAAGTGGGCTGTCCATGCTGCAAAACCAACAAACCTGACTGAACTGAAGATGTTTTGTAAAGAAGAATGGTCCAAAATACCTTCAACCAGAATCCAGACTCCCATTGGAAGCTCTAGGAAGCATTTAGAGGCTGTTATTTCTGCGAAAGGAGGATCTACTAAATATTGATGCATTTTTTTTTCTGTTTTTGTGCCCAAATTTATGCACCTGCCTAATTTTGTTTAAAGAATTATTGCACACTTTCTGTACATCCTGTAAACTTCATTTCACTTCTCAAATATCACTGTTTGTCTGCTATATGATATATTTGAAATTTATGATCCAGACAACCAATGATTTCTAAAGGAAAATCATGAAAATTATCAGGGGTGCCAAAACTTTTGCATACAACTGTATATACAGCATTGTTATCACTTTACCGAGGCGTTGCTAGGCTGGTATCGTAGATTTACATCGATGCTACCTGGCTATACCCGCCCGCTGTGCGTAAACAAATGACGCCATAGCGCGCGCAACCCAAGAACTGTCCGCAGAGGAAAAGATAAAAAGGCGAGAAGTGTGTGTTGGTCCCAATATGGATATTCCAGATGATTTTCTCATGGATAGTACGACAATGAACAGCAGCCAAAGCAGCCAGCTTGATGAGGATGCACTGCCGAATTTGGAAAGCAGCGCGTGCCAGCTGACACGACAAAAGGTAAAGTGAGTCAACTTTTTATGTATGCGTTACGTGTTGTCTATCTCAGTAAGTGATAATAATGCAAATAACATGCTGTTGTCATGCGGTATGCATTTTCTGAGTCCCTCTGTCCATGCCGTCACCCGCAATGACAGATATTCGCCCGAGTTAGACGAGGGCGAATATCTGTCATTTTGGGCAACTGTGCATGAACGTCTGGCCTCTGAAAATGCATACTGCCCCCCAAAAGCATGTTATTGTATTATTATTATGATTAATTTGAAGAAACAAACAAATACATAAATACAGCTCCAGTCTGCACACTGCTACTTTCTTCTATGCCAGTTTGTGGCTTTCAGTATTGATAGGCTGAACATGTGACTACTAACAAATCAGGTAGTGCTGTGGGTGGGACATTTATAAAGACCATTATGTAATTACTGCAGCTGTATCAGAGCCAAAGTAGCACATTTTAAAATGAAAGTGTCTTATCGGCAGTCTGCTTTAAAAATGACCAATACGGATAAGCATAAAAATGTTGAATATCTGAAAAGATAATCAGCCGGGCTGAAAAATGGTAGACTGTGAACAGAAAGGTTGAGTGGGGTCCATGTCTCAGAGACTCAGGGAAGTTTTGGTGGCAGAAGGGAGACTGAAACAATGTTAGACTGACTGGTTTACCTGTACATGTGTAATGCAGGGAGCTGTCTTCAAAAAGTGGTTGTCTACTGCAGTTGTTAAGTGTCTGTCACACTATGATGTACTATTGAAGAAACCTGAGTAACGTATATTAAATTTTGATATCTGTTTTTGTTCTGTATATCCTTTTTTCATTCATTAAATATGTTCTTTGTCAGTTGATGTCTGTCCGAAAGTTTTGTGCATGCTCAAAACTTTTAGTGGGCATCAGACAGAGAGCTTTCCCGGTGGTTGCACATTTGTTTACCATTTTGTCCTCTACTTGTTTATTTATTCCTTCTATAATACTCATGGGCAATTCCAGCAAAAAGGTAACATGGCAGGTAAAATTTCAAAATGTAAATATCACATCAAATACCACTTGGTTATGTCCTTTGGGTACCCAAGTACGAGAAACACAGGGATTTCTACCAGTTCAGCCGACCTTAGGTTTTTGGCTGCACATCTCATTTTTACCCCAACAAAACAGCAAGTTTCAAGCCCAAAACACAGTTTTTCTTCCTCATTGTATTACACAAGTCCTGAGCTTAATACAAAAGTAGAAGTGCTTCACAATCTGTAACATGAGTAACACTGTAACGTGAGTAACGTGTAGCGTAACGTGAGTAACACTCACTTCATCACTGAACCAATAAGTTACTCAGTCAGCCAACTAGTTACTGTTTTAACATATGGGTGGCAGCCAATTAGCTATTGTTTTAACTTTGAGACATAGGTGGCAGGTTGTTTTCCCACAGTGCAATAGGTGATACATGTCATTTCCTGTATGGGGGAGAAATTGAATCTGTCATGTCATAACAAATTTCAATCCAGTGACATCAAACAAACAGGTAGATAGGTTTTTATTAAAAATGCATGTTTAAAGAAATGAAGTTCAAATGAATTGTCAGCATCTAATTATAATTTCACTGCTGTGCAGGAAATCAGGTTGGGGGCTCCGTCAGGGGGAGGTGGGGTTGTTGTGTGTTCAGGGCATGATCATGTGCAGTACTATTGGTATGTTTTGATAAATCCTGATTTAAGGTAATGGGAATATGAATGGAAAGAGAGGAAAGAGAGATCCAGCTCCAGGAATACTACGCCATTTACTACAGCAAAGCATTTTACATCGGAAAGGCAGGGGAGAAACAAGACAATGGGCTACACTTCAAGTTCCTGCAGACAATTGGTGCATCCCAGTTTTGGTGGCCCAAAAAATGCTCTGACAGAGAACAAGAAACGATATCGGAGATGGAAAGGATTTTTCATGGTCCTGTCCATCTCATGGGACATGATCCCTTTTCGATTGATGAAGATGTTGTGAAAGAGATATGAAGGGAGTATCAGGAACTCAGAAAGATACTCCACTGAACTTTCTTGTACAGGACTATTGATGTTATATTTCCATGGTTGATGGACAAGATTGATCGATGATCGTGCGGTTGGGTGGGGTGGTGTTGGGGGAGAGGGCTAGTCAACAGTTTTCAGAGTTACTAATTGCTTACTCGGCAGTCTTCACTTCAAAAACTTAAGGTTTTAATGCACTGCAGTGTTCTTGGTGAACATGTAACGTGAGTAACGTAACGTGAGTAACACGACTTTTATTCTTTTAATGTCTGTAAAGACAAATGTTAGTCTGTTCCAATTTGTTTGTTCTTTTGAAGAGGTTATTAATAAAGGTTTAAACTATAATAGATCATTTTGCTCTATCCTCTGTAGTTTAACAAGAAGGTGAAAGCAAACTTAAGTTAAAAAAAAAGCCATGTGATTTTTCCGTAACCTGAGTAACGGTGACAAAATGTGCCCAAGTAGGACAATGAAGAAAGATTTTTCTCATGTTGTGCTATGTGGATGTAGAGACTGGTGTTTAGTAATCACCATGAAAAAATACACATGTTCAATCCAGTCATAAAAGAGGGAGACACCTTTATTCAAGCATCTGTTGTTTTAAATGTAACGTGAGTAACACTGGAATTGCCCTCATACATTTATATCCTGTTTGTCCGATGCGTTTGTTTGGCCAAAGCTCTGGCACAGGGTGTGAATTCAGCACAAGGGGAGAGGGGACTGTTCCCGGCGTAGCAACATGCAGTGTGGTTGTTTAAGTCAACTGAATTTAGCTAACTGAAGGAAAAATCGGCATATGCTTTATTTATGTGGACGTCAGAGCACACCGGATGGATTCTCTTGGTGAGAAGGCACTGCAGAGACAGAAGGTTGTCTGCTGTCCTCAGTGCTGCAGCCGCACTGAATGCCGGTCCAGTGCAGAATACGCTGTCAACGCACAAATGTAGTGAGGAAGTATGATGTCATAATCCCCGAGCCTGCTGGATTCTGTCCACATATGTATTCACACCTCAGTGAATCCCGCTCAAATCCAGCTTCCTCTAGCGTAAATATATGTCTTGAAATCAGGAAAATCATTCTGCTGAATGTGACCTTTTGTGTTGCCAGTGGAAACTGATGTCTTCTGTCCATCAGAACCCGACATCCACCGACCGACAGATTAAGCAATATTTGCCACAGGACAGATTATTTCAATCTGTTACTCAGTTTACTCAATTGGTCATAGTGTGACAGTACCTTAAATGGTAAATGGACTGCATTTATATAGCGCTTTTCCATCTGTATCAGACGCTCAAAGCGCTTTACGATTATGCGTCACATTCACCCCGATGTCAGGGTGCTGCCATACAAGGCGCTCACTACACACCGGGAGCAATAGGGGATTAAAGGCCTTGCCCAAGGGCCCTTAGTGATTTTCCATTCAGGTGGGGATATGGGGTAATGTCTCATCAAAACAGATTTTGGTGAAAAGGAACTCAAGGAAAGGGTACATTCTCAGTACAAAGTTGACTGTCTGAGTTTGCAATTGTCATGGATCACCATAATAATCCAGGCTTTCAGTGACTTTCTGGATTTGGCCATGTAAAGTATGCAGTGAAACTGTTGAACTTGTAGCTCTACGTTCGCTTATCTCAGCAGTAACATTTATGTCTCTGGGTCCTTGGCCTTTGAGATCGAGAGACATTTGGGAAGACCTTTATGGAGAAGGAAGGTCCAAGTCTTCAAGGTCTTGGTGCTTCTTATTTTACTGTATGGTTGTGATATTTTGACACTAACCAGTGATGTGAGGTGACGACCAAATGTCTTTGGTACTAGGTATCCTTTGAGGATGCTTGGGTACAGCTGTAGTGTAATACTAATATTAGCCTACAGTTCATTTTTCTTTTTGCTCCTCCAGGAAGTAATATTAGGGATGTGAATCTTACAACAACTCACGATTCAATTTGATTGATTCTTTGGGTGACGATTCAATTCAGAATCGATTTTCGATTGAAAGAGCTCTGAGAAATAGTTATATTACTTAAAAAATGTTTACGTTTAAGAAAATGCAGCTTTACAAGGTTAATCAAGTGATTCTAAAGATGTAAATTTACTTATCGGCTTTGCTCGTTCAGAGTTGGCTGGCAGTTTAGCGAAGTGATGGAGTGTGCGCTTGTGGGCTTGCGGATTTGAAGTGTTTCCGAAGTACTTGACTTTCATTTTGCATATTTTACAGACTGCATGTCATGTCAAGCTCCTTCTTACGCAGCAAATAATAAAATCCAAAATGCGCCCAAACGTTTGCCTTCAGCAAAGATGGTGCTGGCTGAATTAGCTCTTCGTCCGCCATGCTAAGCTGCAGCTCACGAATGTTTGAAGCATGCCGGACCCTCCCCTCGCGGGGACGCTGTGATACGGAGGCCGTTGCCTGACAGTACACGTTGCGAGTAAGCAAGAAAATGTTTAAAAATATGCTTTTTAAAAATCGATTCTTGGACATTTTGGATTGATTCGGAATCTTAATAAATAAGAATCGTGATTCGGACGTGAATCGATTTTTTTTTTTTTTTTTTTTTCCTCTTTCTTCTTCTTCTTCTCTCCCGGCACCCCTAAATATTATAGTCATTATTGACTAGATATACAGAACCACTCCAGACAAATTAACACTTAATCTCATTAAGAGCTGTAGATTTATTTCGTGGGGCTGTGCGGGGGCTGTGCGGGATACTGCTGCAGCCACCCCACACTCACATTGCCTCAGTTTGGATGACGGACTGTCTTAAAGTTTACAGTAGCGTACATAAACAATCAGATGTATATGTATGGTTGTTTTAATTCTGATGTGTGCCATTATTACGTTCAACTAATAATAATTGTGGATTAAGCCCTGTCTGAGGTGATTGGGTGTGAAGATAATTTCATTGCGCTTGTTGTAACTTTGTTGCACTTGTTGTAATGACAATAAAATCTATCTATCGATATTTATTATTATAATGAAAATTGACCATATTCCAAATTTACATTTCAATGAATTTTGTATGTAAAAGTGCACCAGATATTACCATTTCAAGTTAGAAATTTTATGTAGATTTTTTTTTTTTTTTTTTTAATCCTCCATCGCTTTGGGTGACTCGTTTATTTTAAAATCTCCCAATGACACCTCTGTTTTGAAAAGCATGAGGTTTGTGTGGGTGCATTCTTGGTAGTAACATTGTCATTTTCAAATCTAGAAGGTATTTTCAAAGGTTTGGCTGAGAGAGATGTGATTAATGGTTGTGTCATCAGTGCCGCATGTCTCTGTGTCAGTTCCAGAGTTTGGCGCAGCGTATTTTGGGACAGGGTGGAATATATATTCATGTGGGAGGTGACGATGTGATACTGTTGGACAGTGTTCGGTTTTCTGTTCACTTCCTTCGGGTCTTGAATCAGAAATGACCAGCAGCATATCTGTAACCTCATTAACACCATCATGCCCACACTTCCCAGAGATGCTCAGGAAGGCCTCAGTTAGTGGTCTCCAACTATGTGCCAACTGTGCAGGTTTTCATCTAAATCAATAAAGTCCACCACACGACATCACCAATAAACTCCACCCAACTTCAGGCTGTGGTAAGTATTCAAATCATCTGGTAACGGTCATGTAAATTTGCAGCACAGTCACCATCTTGCCGGACATACATGACACAGCAACTGTAAACAAAGCAAGTTATTGTATCGTTTCATTGCCCAAGTGGGAGTTTGCAAACAGTGCTACATATGTGTCCTGTAGATGAGTGTGCTACAGTCCAACTGTGATGTAAGCTGAAGACACAGATTATGTACCATATCATATGTCGCAACTGTGCAGAAATGCGTCATCAAGAGGAAAAATCATACACAGTTTGCATCTGTCTGTAAGTCACATTTATTTTTTAAATGTGACGCTCCTGCTTCATGCAACAATAAGCAAAATGAATTTAATCAGTGTATTATTTACTTATATCTCAAACACATGATAACTATGCTAATGGGCTAATTAATGTTATTGTATGAGTCACAAAAAACCTGAGTAAGCTGCTTTTTAACATCAAAGCGGAGCTAAACCTGTGCACATTTGCCTCACTGGAGCGTATCCCAGCAGGGCAGGGTATATACCTAAGACTGGATGCCAGTCTGCCAGGTCAAGGGTGTAATAGTACATGTCAGTGTAATTTGTGTATCAAACAATACAGCGACTGCATGTGGTAATCCTTTTTTTTTTTTCTGTGCGAAAGTGACTTCATAAGTCCGCATTTTCCCCAAGCAACTTTAGCTACAGACTACATGTTATTCAGCACATGTGCACAGTGCAGGCTCTGCTGTATGGAAACACTGCGGTTCCTCATTTAATAATTATGCAGGGCTGTGAAATGAGAATTGTGAAATCCAAGGAAAATTTGCAGGGGGTCGAGCCGGGGTCTAGGGCCCACAGGGCTCCAGAAAAAAAATTAATTTTAACCAGTCAGCATCTCCTGGAAGAAAAGAAGTGCATATTTAAATGATCCTAGACTCAACCTTTCATTTGAAGTATCAATGATAATGTTGAAATAACAAAATATGACATGGAAGTAGGACCTGGAATCATTTTCCTTTTAATTGTAAACCGAAATTATGTATTAACTCAGAACAGTTAAACTACATGAAATTCATGAAGACTGAAAAGACTGTTGAAGCATTTCAAAAACCACAACTAAAGCTTGTAGAATATTTTGAAAATCAGGGTGAAATATCAATAACATACCTTATAGTAAAAAAAGCCACATTGTTGTGTAAATTCCTGTAAATCCACAGTGTCTTTTTTCCCATGAAAAAAGTCTACATTAATTATAACTCATTTATATTCTTGTGTAAATTCATGTAAATCCATTCAAAGCCATAATGTCTTTTTCCAATGAAAGAAAGTTGAGATTAATAATAAAAAAGAGTCACATAATCTTGTCTAAAATCCTGTTTGAACAGCACAATGTTTATTTTCCAGGGAGAGAAAAATTCTTATCGTGTTTCTTGATGGCACAGTTCACTTTTCCCGTTTATCTTTCAAGTGTGTTCGTGAAGGCAGCGACAATTCCACAGATTCTTGTCCTTGTCAGACTTTTTCAGACCGTCTTTTTCACCATCTTCTCTCTGTCTGATGTCGCTCCTTGACACAGACATGCTGCAAAATTCTTCTTTTACAAACTTGAGAACTCAAAGTTTGCGATGTCCACATGCTACGGTTAGCTTTAGCATCTTGCAGGAGCCACACACCGTTGTCACAGCAACCAACCAGTCCCGCTTTACTACAATTGTCACGACAGCTACGTCTTAAGTGGCATTTTTCCTCCGTGAAGTTCTGCGGATCAGAGGACATAGATTTGTATCTGTAACACAAGAATAGTGTCCGCAGACTTGTAAAACGTGCACAATGTCTTAAAAAAAGGAAACGCTTTGTGATAGGCATTTTAAAAACTCAGTGACAATCACAGTTTCAGAGTACAACACTAATCCCCCCATGATGAAATCCGCGTAATTCCTCGGATCCGCAGTTTTTTTGCAGCCCTGATTATGACATTGGATAAAGACACTTAGATTGGGTGAAAGCTATATGCCAGTATTGTTCATCTATGATTGGGTATGGAACTGGTTGTACGTCATACCTCTCCCAAAAGTGAATTGGCAGTAATACAAGAAACAGGCAAGTGCATTACAAACCCAGCTCCTTGTAGCATTTAGGCAGCTTCCAAGGAACAATTCAGGCCAGACCAAAGCTTTTCACACTGCTCTGTGCATTCGGTGTATAAGTCCCGTTGGGTGGTTTGATACCAGTTAATATGCAACCATACTTTGTTGCTGAGCAGTGAGCTGTTTAAATACATGCTGGAAGCTACAAAGTCCTCTCATTCTCATTTAATTTAAAACAAACAGATCACAGTAGTTTAATCTTGTTTCTGTATTAACCATATCAAAAGTGTACTGACCTGTGAACTCAAATTCATGGTACCCGTGATTTTTCTGTACTGTTGTTCTGAGCTTCCTCTAAGAACCAGTTTACAATAGATTTCAGTGAAATTTATGGATATTCTTCCATTGTACTAAAACTAAATGTCCATGCTGGAAGGAGATGAGTGAGGGAAGCAACCAAGACACAACAAAAGAAGTTTTGGCTTCTGTGTGTGTGTAAGTGGACAACAACTGGGAATAGCACAGCATTTTGATTGATTTACTTTCTTTGTACATATAGTCCCAACTTTTTCTGATTTGTGGTTGTTTATGTTGCATTACAGAACTGCTATTAAGAAAAGTGTTAAAAATTTATAGTTTTTTTTTTTTTTTTTTTTATAGAACAAATGTACACACCTTATAAAGAAGGAAAAAAAACATGGGCATGTGCAGGCAAACTTTGATATAAACTTAACAGAACAATGCAGGTTTATTTGACTCCCGATAGTTCTTGCTATCTTGCTGGGGATTAAATGTGTAATGAGTAATAGCCTTCACAAATATGAGTATTTCTGGAAATTCACCAACTTGTAGCGCCCCCTATAGTCAATGCGTTCAATCCCCCAACCCAAATTAGTGATTATTTTGAAGAATGAATGAATGAATGAAAACTGTTTATTTCGAACATTTGATACAACAACAATTACAAGATAGATCAGTAAAGACAACAACAAAAAAGTTCCTACTGTGTACCCAACATGTCCGAAAAGGGGTAGGGTGAAGCATCAGCTTATTTATCCCTACCCCTTCTTCCCCACAACCAGTAATACCCTTTGCCACATATACACATAGATTCCTACACACCTAAACCGATATCAATATATATATATATATATATACATATATATACACATACAAGAATATAAGAATTGTCCTCCTATAATATTTAGATCACAAAAGTACTTTGGGGGATTGAATGCATTTCATGTAAGAGCTGTCTTAAACTTCCCTGTTCACCAAATTCCAGTTTTAGGCCATACTGGGTGTGAACGTTGATGACCTCTGGCAAGATCACCATAGGGAATTTGGCCAAATTTTTGGTGTATGTTAGTTTGGTGGAGGGTGCATCCAGTTACCAAAGTTTGAGCAAAATCTGAGTTGGTCACTATCACAGCCTACCTGACTCTGATAAAAATTGACTCTTAAATGTTTTGTAGTAGATGTGCAGTTCTAAACTCTACAGAGGAGAGCTGGTTCTAGAAGAAACCGCTCTATCCTCTGCAGGCAAAGGAGAACTGGTCATAGAAAAGAAAAAAGCTCATTTCTTTTGACTCCATACTGATACGCTGGCAATATTACCCAAGTCATCCAGAGGCTTACAGTTTTAACTTATGGTTAAAATTTTAACCAAACTAATTTCGGACAAGTTATTTAAATTAACATCACGTCTGAAGTTTTATAAAGTGAAATATCAGATATGTGTTTTAATTTTAAAGTAATGCACTAATTTTGAAGGTTTTAGTGTGAACATGCTGTGCCCAGTGCATTTTGGGTAATCTCAGTACATTCACGACAGAAGAAATGCATTTAAGACGCTCTGATCAGGCTCCACATGGACAACAGCATTAAACTCTTTGTATATTGTGCCTAAAACTCTCATGAATATGTTCTCTGGGTTTATAGACATTGTTATTGTTTGTTTTATGTAAAAATGCCAGAAGAAGCCCAGGTTGCTTCTCCCATGGATGCTTATTCACCGTCTTTGGACGGATTTCTGTCTTTTTGCAAAATTTCGCCGTCTAAAAGAACTAGCAAAACATTAATTTTTTATTTCCTCAAATCCGTGAAATGGTATTTTAGCGGAAAAACTCCAAATCGCTGAGAAATTTATCATAAAATAGTGGTGTTTTCAGGGTTCTAGCTAGCGCAAACTTGCGTTACGGCCCGTTACGCTATAATTTTGGACCGTTACGATTTTCAATACAGCGTCTGTAATCAACCATTTCTGCAGCGCGACTGCAGTTTGAAGCGTGAATTGAAGCAATGCTTCGATTCAATGGCTCGTGGCTCTTTGATTCGCTGCTCTTCAGAAGTGGTAAGTCTGCTTCTTAACCCCTCTGAAAGCTATTAAAATATCATGAGTCACTTTTGTGTGGATTAAAGTCACTAACTGGTACTCTGGTCTTGTTGCAGTCGAGAAACTAGAATCGTCCTCCGTTTTGTCACAGCTTCAAACGCTGCGCGGCTCTCTGAGACAGAGTCTGCTCAGAATTAATAACTTCAAAATGAATCACTGCTTTAAGTAAAATGACACCTCTTACAAACGTTACAATACAGACAATAAACTAAAATAGACTAAAACGTTTTTTCCTCCCAAAATGAGATGTCCGGTATTCTTTATAAACCTGACCTGCAGCACAGCTGCAAGAGCTCAGCACATAGGTATGGAAAGACATTCATGCCAATAATAATGTCTGAAAGGAAATGCTTTTGACAAAAACTAACAGATTTTATTTCTGTTTATGTCCAGAGATCAAGGATCCACCATGTAGAGTTTATTATGTCCAGAATTTAAGGATCCAGTAACCAATTTCATATTTATTTAGTTTAAGACTCAATAAAATGTTGTTCAATTTCAGTTTAATCAGCTTATAAAGTGCCAAATTACAACAAAAGCTGTCTCAAGGTGCCTCACACAGAACAGTTCAACATAAAAAATTAAAATAAATAAATAAATAAAAAAAATTCAAATACCTAATTATGAATGAAAATGAATGAAAACTGTTTATTTCGAACATTTGATACAACAACAATTACAAGATAGATCAGTAAAGACAACAACAAAAAAGTTCCTACTGTGTACCCAACATGTCTGAAAAGGGGTAGGGTGAAGCATCAGCTTATTTATCTCTACCCCTTCTTCCCCACAACCAGTAATACCCTTTGCCACATATACACAGATTCCTACACACCTAAACTGATATCAATATATATATATATATACACACATATATACACAAACATAAATATACACCTACACATACCTACTTACATACAAAATACTATATATTTACAAGCCGAAGCAAAAAGCAAAAACACCCTAACCCTCATTACCCTTCCTCCTCCCTATACCTAGAAAAAAACATATTTTTGTACCGCTGTTTGAACTGGTTCATGCTTGGACATTGCTTGAGCCCCACTCCCAATCTGTTCCACATCCTCACCCCACAGACAGAAATACAGAAACCTTTTCTGTATTTCTGACCCCGCTGGTGACTCCCTATGGTGACTCTGCTGCAGAGTCATCATCTGATGAACCTTGTGGTATTCTGGGTAAAGAAGTTTGGGCAGCTGGTTGAAGATGAGGCCGGGGTATTCTGTATTAATTAAACACAGAAGTAAAAAAATTAAACATAAAATAAAAACTACTCATAAGAAAGAGAATAAAAATAGGTTTTAAGTCTTGACTTAAAAATATCCACGGACTCCGACTGCCTCACTGAGGGCCATGTACTGGCAAACCCAGAATGAGATTGCCCAATCATCAAACTTCCCCAGCCTTCTGGACATGATGAAGGGACGTGGGCTGTCGTACCTGGCTTTTCCCCTTTGGGTATCCTGAGAATGGCCAATTTTTTGCTTGAATTTTCAAAAGCTGCCCCCCGATCACTTCGCTCCCTCGACATTACCACTACGCTAAAGTTTTATCCTAGCTAGAACCCTGTGTGTTTACCAGGGATGGAGGTGGCCATCTCGGAATCCACAACATGAAGACGACATGCATTTTGATTGGTTAAAAATCGCGGCAACTCTACCACCGCAGATTCTCTTTACGCTTACATTAGCGGTGCGAGACAAGGCATAGTGCGGTATGTCTCGATGCCCCAGACATCTTTCTGAGCTTCCCGCGTCAAATCTGTCTTCAACAAAATTTCTACCCCTTCACTAGTTCGTCGTTCAATTTGCTTTTAACTTCACAATTCATCACAAACACAGGTATGTTAATGATTTAATATTCAGATGAACTTATAGGAGATAATTTAGCAGAATTAATTTTATTTTTTGTCATGAAATATTATGTTAAAGTACTGGGAGTAACAAGCTAGTCTATCCCCCAAGCCTGCATAATTCCTCATGGCGATGGCGTCATGTATAATTGTTGTTTCCACTACAGTACTACAACTTTTTATTCCCCCCCCCAGGAAAACAGTAAAACAGTTACACAAATTTAACATTTTATTGTTGTGCATTATTGAATGAATAATAGTAATCGAGTAGCTTTTAAATGCATGCTATGCCATGCTGTAGGAGATCACAAGAGGAATCTCAGGTTTATTTATTTTCAGTCTATCTTTTTGGCACCTGGGAAACCCAGCGGTTTTAACGAAGTGTGTCGAAATGATAGAAAACCTGCAGATTTCTTTTGTTCCTGAATCTGAATCGGTATAGAATGACTGATTAGATGCCATGTCAGTGTTCAGAGCAGACAAATAGGCTGACTGTATATGTATTTACTATAATAGTATGTATACATGGTAATGTCATCTGTGATGGCATACAAAAGTGAATTGATCCTAAGCAGAATCTCATCAGTATTATGTTATGTATCTTTATCTAGTCTGAAAGCAATTATCTAGTCTCTAGTCTGAAAGCATTATGAAGTTAACTAGTTCTTTGAATGTTGAGATTTTAATTGCCTAGTCTTTGAGCCCAATCAAAAACAAACTAAATCAATAGTTTTTTGCACGAGTTAGCTATATTTGTAAACTGTTGTGTTGTTATATTCTGTATATACTCCTACAGGATGGTACAACATGCCATACTGCATGAGATCACAAGAGAAATTTAACAGCTGTTTCAAGTCCAAATTTAATCCAAATAATGCACCAAAATGCACCACAGGGCACTTAAATTCTTAAAATTTTATGGGGGCGCGCTTCGCTGCAAATAGTTGCTGTCTTTTAATTTACCAAGTCTTTGGATTGCTGTCTTTTTTTTTTTATCCTAAGCATCCATGTTCTCCATTATTTTTAATTGGAATCATTTCAATCTATTCCTGTTTACTCTTTAACATCTTGCTTATGTCAAACACTGTCCGTCGTCTTTGTTCCAGAGTAATATATATAAGATGTCTGAAATTCAGTTTGCGTTTATTAAATTCCACGCATCTTAAACTTAGCAGACACGGCTTATCTAGAATTTTGTTTTGGCAAGTTTTCACAGTCTCTACTGCCATCTACTGGCCAGTAGTGTTCATGGCAGTATTTGCCCTAAGTACTGAGCATCTCGGCACCAGTACATGGCAGTGTTCTATTTATTTTGACACTGGTTATATCAGACAGTTATCTAATTACAACTTGCCTTTTTTTTTTTACAAATAGAAAATGCATATTTTACAACAGCACATTTTTATGTAAACACCAACACACACATGACATTAACGTGTTGGTTTTTACATAGAATGAATGAGTCAACCAATCAGTGTTAGCGGAGGCACATTTTACCCATAATCCCTTTGGCATCTGTTTGTGTTACAAAACTTCAGAATTAGTGCATTATTTAACATTAAAATATAATGATATAGTTTAACTTTGTTCAAATGACAGAACTGACATTAATGGAGTTATTCTATCTAGGTACGTCCCGATCCTATCACGTGATTGGAAATCGGCCCGATCACATGGTTTCAGACTTGATCGAAATCGGACGTTGCATCCCGATCAGGAATCCGATATAGATTTTATCCTCATTATTTTGATCAGCGCTATTTCAAGCTCATTATTGCAGATTAATGGGCCTTTCACGCGTCGGAAACGTCAGAGGCATGACACGCGTTGCTTTTTAGAGGCTTAACGCAACGCTTCTGACGGGAGCGCGCATTGCCGCTTGTCGGCAGGCTGACGCCGTCAAAGTTCAACCCAATCTTTTTATTTTATTTTTTAGATTTTTTTAATTGAACAAAAGAAAAAAACACAAGTTCAACCGGACATTCTCGCACACGTGTGCGGCTGAAACCAATTCCAGAGGAGAAAAGGGAACAAGTGTAGCGCCGTGAATTTGGGAAGAAGAGATGGAATTGTAACCCGGACAGAGGTGGGGGGAGTTACGCGCGCAAAGTTTCTTTCGCAGAACTGCTGTTTGTGTGTTTACGCACTCAGCCTGACGCCTCGATGGAATGACAGGAGGATGATGGACACTTTCCCATCGAAACTCTTCCTCAGTCATCCTTCCGTGCGCAGCAGGACCCGGTGCTGACCAAGTCCTCTGGACGACGATCTGTCATCTGATTAACAAAAAGAAAAAACAAATTGTCCTGTGATCGTTTGTCTGCAAAACGGAGTGATAGATGGTGTGCGCACGAGCAACATGCACACTCATCACATTTAGAAACGCGTCTTAAAGAGCTTCTGTCTTCATTCACGTTCACTGTGCTTCTCTGAACTTGTTGAACACTGATAAAGCATCAGAGGGGTACAATGAGGACTGTCAGGACGCAAATATAAGTTGTTTTTTTTTTTTCCCTTTTACCTTTCAAGTTGACTTTTGAACTTTTGATGCTCTGAGCTGTGACGTAGCTTCGCGCTATCCAATAGGAACGATGCGTCGGGCCAAAACACAGAAGACTAGTGGCAGAAACCACTGATCTGTACAAATGGTAAATGGACTGCATTTATATAGTGCTTTTCCATCTGCATCAGACACTCAAAGCGCTTTACAATTATGCCTCACATTCACACCGATGTCAGGGTGCTGCCATACAAGGCGCTCACTACACACCGGGAGTAATAGGGGATTAAAGACCTTTGCCAAGGGCCGTTAGTGATTTTCCAGTCAGGCGGGGATTTGAACCACAGATCAGTGCAGAAACCACGTGTCTGAGGAAAAATCATTGGAAATGGTTTGTTGTTGTTGTTGTTGTTACCTCAAAATTTCTGATTACTGTTTAAAAAAGTTTAGAACACTTGTAATTAAAATAGCTAAATCAATAAATGGTTCTTTAGAAACCTTTCATCTATAAATTAAAACCACCTGTTATTTCAGATTAGATAATTTCTTGTTTAACATAAGGAACGTTGGACATTTATTTTTAGACAAAATAACATGGAAATTTGTACATTTTTTAAGTCTGGTAGATTATTACTTGATTGTTCAAGCTACCTCAAGAAGTGCACTATTTAAGTGATAAATAATAAAATAAGGTGATTAAAATGAAATTATTATATATTTAGCATTTGTTCATTGTTCATTCAGTTTTTTAAAGTATCGGATCGGGACTCGGTATCGGCAGATACTCAAAATCAGATGACTCGGAATCGGATCGGGGCCAAAAAACCTGATCGGAACATCCCTAATTCTATCTGTATTAATTTTATTTATAACTCAGAACCATAAGTCAGCACTGCTTTATTTTCCAAGACCTCCGCCTCACGGCAACACTGTTATTGAGAGAGAAAGTTTAACTTTGCTGCTCCTCTCAACTACTTATGCATAGCTTCCAGCAATGAAGCAGTAAACAAGAGCTTCCAGCAGTGGGCAGGGCGCACAGAGACAGAAGTGCCGACTCATTGTTTGGGTCTGTGGTCGCCTTTGATGCTACCAGAAGTGATCATGGTGTTAAAACTCAAAATCAGCTTGTTAGTAGTTGCAAGTGTACCGGAGACAATATTAGAAGTTATCGGTTAGCTGTAGCTTCCGATAAATTTTTGGGTGGTTTATCAGTTTTCTTTATAAAAAGATAACTTTTTAGCTGATTATCTGTTATCGAAGCTAACTTTTTGGTTAGCTGTGCCCACCACTGAGGTACTCACTTCAAAGTAAATAAAACATAGCTGCAGCCTAATAACTTTGAAAAACAACCTAAAAACTAGCCAGCTGGTATTTGTATTATGACTCGAGTTCATTTTAGTGTGATAGAAATCATCCTGTTTTTCTCCCCCTCCTCAGTCACGTTTTGTGCTTGAGCATAAAACACAACTACATGAGTGCAGGATCTACAACCCCTGGCAAAAATTATGGAATCACCGGCCTCGGAGGATGTTCATTCAGTTGTTTAATTTTGTAGAAAAAAAGCAGATCACAGACATGACACAAAACTAAAGTCATTTCAAATGGCAACTTTCTGGCTTTAAGAAACACTATAAGAAATCAGGAAAAAAAATTGTGGCAGTCAGTAACGGTTACTTTTTAGACCAAGCAGAGGGAAAAAAATATGGAATCACTCAATTCTGAGGAAAACATTATGGAATCATGAAAAACAAAAGAACGCTCCAACACATCACTAGTATTTTGTTGCACCACCTCTGGCTTTTATAACAGCTTGCAGTCTCTGAGGCACGGACTTAATGAGTGACAAACAGTACTCTTCATCAATCTGGCTCCAACTTTCTCTGATCGCTGTTGCCAGACCAGCTTTGCAGGTTGGAGCCTTGTCATGGACCATTTTCGTCAACTTCCACCAAAGATTTTCAATTGGATTAAGATCCGGACTATTTGCAGGCCATGACATTGACCCTATGTGTCTTTTTGCAAGGAATATTTTCACAGTTTTTGCTCTATGTTGGAGCCATGATTCATGTCAGTACACTTGGTGCAACAGCTCTCCAAGGTGTGATCACTCCTTTTTAGATGCAGACTAATGAGCAGATCTGATTTGATGCAGGTGTTAGTTTTGGGGATGAAAATTTACAGGGTGATTCCATAATTTTTTACTCAGAATTGAGTGAGTCCATATTTTTTTCCGTCTGCTTGGTCTAAAAAAGTAACCGTTACTGACTGCCACAGTTTTTTTTTCCTGATTTCTTATAGTGTTTCTTAAAGCCAGAAAGTTGCCATTTGAAATGACTTTAGTTTTGTGTCATGTCTGTGATCTGCTTTTTTCTACAAAATTAAACAACTGAATGAACATCCTCCGAGGCCGGTGATTCCATAATTTTTGCCAGGGGTTGTAAAATAAATACCTTGGAAAAATAACAGCCTATTAAAGGACAAAGTTCTCACCTGCTTAGTGTGATTTCTGCTTCTGAACATCACTGCAGTTTCTTAACATCAAGGTTTTTTTGTTTGTTTTTTTTAATGCACGTATGTGTAATTTTTATTCACTGCTTTCATATATTCTAATTTTTTAAAGGGGATTTGTCTATGATGATTGATGGGGATTTTATGAGTTGTTACCATTTATTTAATTAATCATTGCCTGCTTACATGATATTCAATGTAATCAAAAGTAGTCTGAGTTAAGTTTCTGCTTCTTGTGAAATGAACTGTATCAACTATCTGTTATCTGTGTGATGTGGGAGTGAAACCAGCCACAAGACTAAAAGAATATGTGTCTTAGCTGACTTGTTAAAGGATTCTACATTTATTATTGTCTGAATTATATTCTTTTATACTTCATTTACTCATTCAATCATAATAATTATGTACCCATTCATATATGCTGCATTTAAGCTAAATGATTGCTCAGCCACAGTGATGAACTAAAGGTTGTTTCAGGACTCTGTTGACATCGAAACTTAACTGCTTACTCCCTTCTTTCTGTGAAAGAAACGTGCATGTTTCACAGGAAACCTAAACTCACAAGCAACTGTTCACCCCTCCCTTCCCCAAACGCAATGTACCCTAATGCTACGTTGTAGTGTTTATGATTTTTTTCTTTTTCAATAAAAGAGCAAGTGCCAGGAGGGGGGCACGGAGAGGAGCAGGGAAAGCAAGGTTGGTCTTAGGTTTGTACGCTCTCTCCGAAGCTTCTCCCCTTTGCGCAAAGCTCACAAAAGAGATCTCTGTCTAATGTTGTCTCTTTTTATGTGATTGTGTTTTGAGAAACTGTGTTTTGCAGGATACGATCTCAGGCACAGTTTAAGTGCCAGGTCCAGTTCGGGCAACGGACCTGACAATGATGCTTAATGCATAAATTGACATCGGTGTCCTCTCATAAATTCAGTATAATTTTTGCAGACACACGCACCTGGTGTGAACAGGACAGTACCGTCAGTACTGCACCGGTACTGAAAGTGGAGTGAGAAATAAGTTGGCGCCACAGTTTTGTTTTTTTCTTAACATATTGCTCCACACTCTCCGGACGTGAATAAATACTCATGCTAAAATCCTCCCTCTCTGCTTTGCGCTCGCTGTCTCACATGCACTGATGTTCTCATCCTCGCTCAGCAGTATGTAGCATCTGAATCCAAAAACAAAGTTCTCACCTTTGTGAAGATACTCTGTGTGATTTGTTGCCTGTAAAGGTGCTAGAGTTATGTTATAGCGTCATTCATTCTGAAGTCCTTTGAGATTTTCAAATTAAAAGAAGCTGCCACATAGGAGGAAGAAAAAGATTCACAAACACGGAGCATTGAAGGTACACGGAGCCGCTGCAGAGGGATTAAAAAGCCACAGGATGCTGACCCCTGAAATAGCAGGGTTCTCATTAGGATTTTTTATCAGCGTAATGGGATGGAAAAATCACTTAAAAAAGCTGGGGGTTCGGGGGTGCTTAGGTCCCCCCGAGGCTTTTACATTTGCAACTCTGCAAACTCACACCTGCTCTCTGCTTGTAAATAAAACAAAGCCTCTTTAAACAGCAACTATTTTATGATTAAAAAAATACCTTTTCCGTATTTTAACATTAAAATGAATGAATCATTAAACATGTCCTTGAAGTCAAAGTTCAGTCAAAAAGACATTTGCACAGGTAGAAGCCCCGCCCCATATTTTAGTAATTACTCTGTCCTGGATACAATATTAAAAGCAATCACATAGCCAGTGAGGGTGTGATTTAAAGTTGAAATGACACAATTAAAAAATATTTAATCATGAGAAATCCTAATGAACAAACACACTGCAGTCATTGTTACATCATCTCCTGTTGTGTATATAATAAATATTTATTTCCGGTATCTTTTTCCTGGTTGAAATGCAGGTATGAATTAATGAATCTACCAGACTTAATGTATACATTACTTTTCATGCTATTTTGTATAAAACTAAATGTCAACAGGTCATTGTCATGTTAATCAAGAAATCATCTCACCTGAAACAACAACAACTACAACAGATGAGTTATGGTTTTAATTTAGACAAACATCAAAGATTTGTAAAGAATCTTCTTTTTCTTTTTTCACTTAAAACTTTTTTAATTACATGTTATTTAATGCTGTGTTTACACATAGGCAGGACATGCTACAAATGTCATATTTGCGTCATTCTTGGCACATTCCTGACATTATTAACATGACTTAACGCATCTGAATAGGTTTCCTAACAGTACGTGACATTCATGATATTCGTGGAGCATGTTTATGGCTGTCAAAAAATCTTCCACAAATGTTATGCACCACCCTCATTTTGCCTCATGTCGTGGAGTTCGCAACTGAGCATGTTGATCCATCTTGATTAGCGGTGATCATTAATAACGCGTGACAGCATTCGTTGTGGTTCCTGTGATCGTTCTTGGAGCCAATACTGTCGTGTGTTGTTACGAATTGACACGGAAACTGTCAAGTTTTGACACGAAGTGTAATGCGGCGTCACATTTCACAGTGCACCAAGACGAATCACTTCTCTTACGTGCGCACAATTAAACCCTGCTGCACCACATTCAGTTTCATTGCTGTAATATGCTGAAGGACAGTGACGCCAAGTCAGCTCAAGGTCTTGTTCCAATATACGCTCCTGCAGGTGTTCCACCTGCTGTTGTGCCTAATGTTTGGGAGAATGAGTCTGAGCCAGAGGTGAGCCATGTGCAGCTGGACATCTGGCTCGCTCTGTCTCCTCTTCCTCCTTTCTGCACCACTTCATGGCACAGAGTCCAACTAAGCCTGCAATCACAAATTTCTTTTGCTGTGGATTAATCTGGATGTTGAGGAGCAATCTGGAGCGATCTGAATTGTTCAGCTGGCAGTAGGAAGTATATGTGGGGTGTGTGGAGACAGTTCGCCAAATTCACAACATTCCTGACAAATTGTGACTGAACGTACCGATGCACTGTTGCGCACAACAGACCAGAGACAGTATTCTTGACCGTGCGTAATGGCTAGTAATAATTCGTCAGCAACACGTGCCATTAATCCTAACGTGTCTTAACAGGTCGCAACAATTCCTGGGGGCACCTGACGCCTCTTCACTGAATCATCACATGCGTGATCAGTGGCCAAGAATGTATACTTAGTGGCATTCGTGACTTGTGACGTGACTCCCCTGTCCTGCAGCGCTGGGTGCGCGGTGACAAGGTTTTCTATATATTAGCAATATTATTATCAAATATTAATGTCTTTGCTTTGATTATTAATGCCTTTACTTTGATGTACTGTCTTTGATCTTGTCTTTGATTCTGTTCTCTATTTTCATATATACATATATGCATGTGTGTGTTCATGTACCATTATTCTTTTAATCAATCACTCATTGTCAAACCAATCATATACACTGAACTGTTCAAGTAATTAAAACTGCTCACACAGGAAAGTGAACAGATGATCTTTGGCTTAGTGAATGTGCAGACTGTTTTGCTAAAGCTATGTTTTTGCTAAGCTTTAGCAAAAACGGTTCAGCCTTGAGGGAAGAGCGGTGTGACCGGCACACTGGTTCAGGGCTGAACGTTGCTTTGGGAAGGCTATGAGACTGAAGGCCTAAAGCCATAACAATTTTCACATCGACGTGAGACCAGACTCTGTGTCTTTTTCTTGTTTTGTGATATTGTCGCCCCTATATGCTTGTATGTAACTGTATTTCAATAAATGAGAGGCAGATGGGCGGGGCCCTTCAGAGCGGACAAGACGGTCGTTAGCGAAGGTTGACGCTCGTTTGCTCTCTCCTGATCAGGAAAAAGAAATTCGGTGTCTCCTGCGTAATTATTTTCTGTGTTAACTGAGTTGTTCTTTTCAGGTCCAACTCTGAGCAACTCTGACAGTGGTTTGCTGCAAGGAGAAACTTAGCGCCGGTAGGAGAACGTTTCCCCCAGCGCTCGGTGCGGGGCACAATGCAGGAGAACTTTAGCGGCTGTAGGAGAAACTTTCCCGCAACAACTTGTCCCATACGTGCAACGAACCACACCAGAGATCCTTTGTGCGCTAGTTCCATGGAAAAGGCACATCATGAGGAATAGATAAAAAAACTCCAGTGTGAAATGGCAGACGATTGATTTTCTTTTCTTGCCCGCAATAACAGACGATAGTCCGGTAGCGCCTTTAATCAGCAGAAAAGTGAGTCATGATTGACATCTTTAAATGGGTTTGACTGAGGTTCATGAATAAAAAACAAAAGTTCATTTCTGTAGGTTGATTGTGGACCTGCTCCGCAATCAGAAATGATAATTTTCACACACCCTTAGAAACAGTGTAACGGCCCAACTACAGCGTAATTTTTTTCATGCAGCAGCGTAATGGGCTGTTACACTGTTACAATGCTGGTGAGAACCCTGACTAGTCCAAACAAGCACAATCTGAGATTTCTGACGTCTGCCAGTCCAGATCCGGATCACCTCCAAAATTCAGTGGAGTCTTCCATGCCCTGATATCTATCTGTGGTGTAGATTTAGTGAGAATCTGTGAATGTAATCCTTAAAAGCTTATATAAAGTAAAATCTTGATCCAGAATCCGGATCTAGATCCAGATCACTTCCAAAGTTTAATGGAGTCTTCCATGCCCTAATATGTATCTGTGGTGAAAATCTCCTCAACATCTGTTGTGTAGTTTTGACGTAATCCTGCTAACAGACAGACAAATAAATAAATAAACACAGATGATTTTATTACGTCCTTGGCAGATGTAATAAGGTTTCTTCCAAATAGAAAAAAAAAAAATTCTATTTCCTCTTTTTATTCAAGAATGCGAGCTTCCGTTAAAAAAACAATCTATTTCTTCAGAACAAAGAACATTTTTTTCTTAGTCAAATTCTTTCTCCTCCTCCTCGACACTACATCTTTTTAAAGCGTAGGAGAAGAAAATCAGCCTCAGCTAATATATTAGCGTATGTTTTTGGGACAACTCCTTTTTGTGATCAGATAAAAGACTGGGTTTTATTTGAGTCTCTATCCAGAGCATCAAGTGAGTCTGTTGTTTGGGAATTTTCCACTTCATAATATAATAATTAATGATGGATTATCACATGTGGATCGGATGATTTGAGCCCATTAACACAGCATGGACTTGTGCTTACGGACTTCTTGTGGATTTCTTTTGTATGTAGAACATTTCCTGAAGTGAATGACAGTGATCCAACAACAAAGGCAAGTTCAGTGTGAACCTGCTCACTGTGGCATTTATCTGTTCCTGTTTGTTATGGTTTTCTGCTGTGGGCTGCAACACTGAGTGGGAACAGACATCCATTTCATAGATAATTCGCAGGTGATGCCACAGATTTTTTTTTTTTTATGACTGTCCACTCAAATTATACAAATATGGTGTTTCATTGCTGTGTATATGATTGCACGAGCTGTCAAAAGAAGGGCTCCAGAGTACATTTTTGTCGTTTTCCTGTTGATAAAGAGCTGTGTGAAAAGTGGGTGTCTGGAGTGAGAAGAGAGGCTTGGCACCTGACCGATCTACGGGGAATCCTGAATCAGGACCTCCTGCCTTAAATAAGCAGCAGGCATTATGTGCATTAAAAAGATTACATTTCGTAGAGTCACTTTTTTTTTTCTAAGCCTGCTGTGGAGTGGTACATTGAAATCCTAAATCCTGATTTATGCTTCTGCAGCTCTGCAACTCTACTGCCCTTGCAATGACATTGACATACGTGACAGTTGTAAAGTTTTGCAATGCGTCTTTATGTAATTTTTCTGGATTATGCTTTTTCTAAATTAATTTGTCCCTCAACGAGGTAATGCGTACATTTTCCTCCACGAATTGCAGTTCATTTGAGCGTCTTTTTCCGACTCCATGTTGTAAAGTTTGTCATATTTGCAGACTTTTTTCCCAAATGTATTTGATCCATGATTGAAATGTAATCGGTGTGTGCACTGCAAAAACGTTTAAAAAATGACAGGAGAGGAAGGAGTGAAAATGTAAACATGACAAATCACAGACCATTGCGGTGTCTGATTTAGCAGGTGCACGACAAACTGTGGATCCTGTGTTTGAATGCAGTTTGAAAAAAATAAACGGCCAGGCTTTTAATCACGGAAATACGGTACGCACTATCCTCGAATTGGTGAGTGTCAATGCTGAACTTTAATTTCATACCTCTTTTATTGGGCATCTGCAGACTACTCTGTCTGGTGCATGAGACGAGTTTTTAATGGAAATGCCTTGCGATCGGACAGGGGGTTTTGTCCGATGTGAGCAAAAATCTGTTACACAAAATCCCTTATATACAGTGTTTATTACATGGAAAACAATACAAAAGCATTGGAACTTTTGTTTTTGTCTGGTGAGTGCAAGTATCTGGTTTATACGATGATTGATTAGGTGACTTTTACTGTACTTACTCAGGGTTTTATTACCGAGATGTCATCAGTAACCCCACTGATAACCACATTCTACATCCATCCAGCCACGAAGAAGCTGTAGGCATCCAAACTTTTGTATGCCTTTAAAGCTTCTCTTGTGTTGGGTGATGGAGTGTTAATAAAGTAGTTGAAAATGTCTGGATACTGTATGTCTGGCCTCTGCTCAAAATCGATAATGCTGGTGAACTTCTGAGGGAAATATTGTAGGGATCCACGTTGATTCTCTGTATTTTCTCTAAATACCTCTTCTGATTTTCAGGATCTAGCGCTTTTGAAAAATCGGTCAAATTAGCTTGGCTGTCCACCGAAGATCCAGCATCGGCCATGCTGTGTGTACATGGAGCTTGCTGTCCAACATGGCTGCGTACACAAAACCGCGTGTTGCGTGTGACGTTTACTGTTTATTTAAGATATTCATATTTATTTGCTTGACCAAGGCTGCTAATTGTATGTTATCACTGGAGTCCAACATGAAGAAAAGGTCAAAGCAGTGACGCCATCAGCTCGCTCTCATGAACAAAATTTAACTTTAAAGGGTATATCGCACTCCAGCCAACAGTATCTTTTAAAAAAAATTATGTACCTTATAACTCCAATTGTATAATGGTTGAATGGATCCTTGTCTTGTGATTGGTGCTTTGTATGCCACGTGACATGGATTATTCATCCCATTTGTGTTGCGTTGCATTTAGCTTGCAATTAGGGCTGAAATGATTACTCGAATAACTCAAATAATTCGATTACAAAAAGTGATCGAGGCAAATTTTGTGCCTCGAAGCTTCGTTTAACGTTGTACATATGCTAGGCCTGAGTCTGGTGCTGTAACATCCCCAGAAAAACAGAAGACTTGAGCATGTGCTCAAGGCATGTAACAGCTAATAATTTAGCCCTTAAAGGTACCGCTTTTCAATGCGACACAGAGTAAAATAAAGCCTTTCAAGAGAAAGAGGGTCCACACTGATCATCTTAAATAGACTTAATGTACATTTAAAGTGAAGGAGTGTGTTTGTCTATTTTTAAAAAACACACTGTGCTCGATGTGGTGAGAGATTTTTAACCCGACAGCCCACAGTTGAGGCCGGCTGCTGTCTGTTTTGTTCAGACTCGCACTGAATGTTTCGCTTTTTAATGCCTCACATTCACCCCGATGTGAGGGTGCTGCCATACAAGGCGCCCACTACACACCGGGAGCAACTAGGGGATTAAGGACCTTGCCTAAGGGCCCTTAGTGATTTTCCGGTCAGGCTGGGATTTGAACTGAGGATATTCAGGTCTCAAGCTTTAACCACTCCCCTCACACCGGGCAGAGAGAGACAGCAGCTGGACGCCGGGCGAATAGTCACTCCCTGCGTGGAGCGGACCATGTGTTTTTTAAAAATAGACAAACACACTGCTTTGTTTTAAATATGCAGTAGGTCTAAATGTCAGATGATCAGTGTGGACCGTCTTTCTCTTAAAAGGCTATTTTTTACTCTGTGCGTTGCGTTGGAAAGGTGTAGCTATCGTTACTAATTTAATTAGCTGTTATGCTCTAGTCTTCTGTTTTTTTGTTTGTTTTTTTCTGGGGAGGTTACAGCGCCACACACCAGCCTGGCATATGTACTACAACATTAAACGAAGCCTCGACGCACAGAATTTGCCTCAAACATTTTTTGTAAAAAAATTTTTCAAGTTACTCTACTAATCGTTTCAGCCCTATCCGACTGTTTCAAATGCATGCTGAAAGTAATTGAGGCCCTTTTTGAGGTTTCTACCTCTTGCTTAATTCATATAAAAAAGGCAGTTTGACGTGTTTCTCCATTCAACTGTAATGGTGCATGAGGAAGTGGAGAATCATGACTGTGTCCACTGTGCTATAATACAGGATATTGAACATTTGGTGTTTGACTATATCCGGTAATCATTAGAAGACCTCTTACCATTATTGAATGTGTTTTTATATATATATATATATATATATATATATATATATATATATATATATATATATACACACACATTTTATGAGTTGAAACCTTGATCCTGTCTTATGCCGCGTTCACACCAGGAGTGACCAGACACCACAAATTCACTTCGGTTGCATGGCGACGGACGCACCACCATCGCCCGGTGTGTTGCTCTGCTTTAGCTGCGAAAATTCGCCCCATTGCGTCATCAAATAGGAAGATCTTCCATTCCGCTCGCCGGCTCCGGTTGTCAGTCAAGTTAACATAACGGACCTTGATCACACGGCGCGAGTTGCTGTGGAAAGCTCCCAATTCAGGGAGTATCATCAGTTGCTGCAGGAGCTGTGTCTGGATGACGGCCGCTTTCAGCGGTCCTTACGCCTCTGCAGGACCCAGTTTGAGGAGCTCCTGTCCCGTTCACGCGTGCACATGTAAACAATTAAAAAAAAAAAAAAAAAAAAAAAAAAAGAAACTCTTCTGCTTGCTGTGGGGCTGCTGCTCGCTTTTCCCCAAAAAACTGTCATAATTGTGTTTAGAAAGCAGTCACCATTTGCTTTATTATACATCTGTGTAGTTAATTAATAAAATAATCTTCACGGACGATTCGCACAAGAGCGCACGTAAAAAAAAAAAAAAAAAGACCTCCGCTCCTGCTGCTGTGAGGCTGCTGCTTGCTCCAAAAACTCTGTCATAATTGCGAAATAAACGACAAAAGAGGCATAAGTCCTGCTCACAGGCTGGCAACCAGAGACAGGACATGTTCATATCCTCAGTCAAACTCCAGACATCTCCACATCACTACATATTCATTGCCTGATTGGTCATCGCAGCGCGACAAGACGAAAAAGTTCAGATTTTTCAACTTGGGGAGGAGGGCAACGCGACGTACGCAATATCGCGCCACAAACGTGCCAATCACTCAAAATCGCCTCACTCGTGTCGCTTCATTCGCGTCCATCGCGTCGTGCTGCGTGGTTTGGTGCTAAAATGCGTCCTTCCGTAGGGATTACATGGCATCCTGTCGCTGCTGTCGCCCGTGTCGTGCCCGGTGTGAATGCGGCATTAGACGTGATATGTTCAAAATGAGCTCAAGACAAAACCCGTTCTTTATGTATTTTTCAGTAAAGTCCAAATTTATCAGCCAGCAGTCCTGAAACTCCGTTGTCTTCTCAAAGCAACACCCTGTAGTCCCTCCCATTTTTCACATAGCAAATCTCCCAGTAATGCACATGGCCTGCTGACAGCTGTGCCCTAATTATCTCTTTGCTCTAAACACTGTATATACGAGGGCTGTCCGTAAAGTATAGGTCCTTTTTTTTTTTTTCAAAAACTATATGGATTTCATTCATATGTTTTTACGTCAGACATGCTTGCACCCTCGTGCGCATGCGTGAGTTTTTCCATGCCTGTCGGTGACGTCATTCGCCTGTGAGCACTCCTTGTGGGAGGAGTCGTCCAGCCCCTCGTCGGAATTCCTTTGTCTGAGAAGTTGCTGAGAGACTGGCGCTTTGTTTGATCAAACTTTTTTCTAAACCTGTGAGACACATCGAAGTGGACATGGTTCGAAAAATTAAGCTGGTTTTCAGTGAAAATTTTAACAGCTGATGAGAGATTTTGAGGTGATTCTGTCGCTTTAAGGACTTTTCATGGTGCAAGACGTCGCTCAGCGCTCTCAGGCAGCGTCATCAGCCTGTTTCAAGCTTAAAACCTCCACATTTCAGGCTCTGTTGATCCAGGACGTCGTGAGAGAACAGAGAAGTTTCAGAAGAAGTCGGTTTCAGCATTTTATCCGGATATTCCACTGTTTAAGGAGATTTTTTTAATGAAAGACGTGCGGACGGGTCCACGCGTCGGGACGCAGCCGACGCGGCGGCACAAGAAAAACACCTCCGTGTTGAGAACCATTTGTTATTGTTAAATCCAGTTGGCTTTTGATGGCTTTCAGTGGAGTGAGTATATGAGAAATTGTTTATCAGCTGGAGATGTTCCAACTTGTCCTCAAGGCTTCCAACAGAGGTGTTTTTCCTGTGGCGGAGCGTCGCGGCGGCTGCGAGCTGACGCTGCAATCCGCCCGCACGTCTTTCATTAAAAAAATCTCCTTTAACAGTGGAATATCCGGATAAAATGCTGAAACCGACTTCTTCTGAAACTTCTCTGTTCTCTCACGACGTCCTGGATCAACAGAGACTGAAATGTGGAGGTTTTAAGCTTGAAACAGGCTGATGACGCTGCCTGAGAGCGCTGCGCGACGTCTCGCACCGTGAAAAGTCCTTAAAGCGACAGAATCACCTCAAAATCTCTCATCAGCTGTTACAATTTTCACTGAAGACCAGCTTAATTTTTCGAACCATGTCCACTTCGATGTGTCTCACAGGTTTAGAAAAAATTTTGATCAAACAAAGTGCCAGTCTCTCAGCAACTTCTCAGACAAAGGAATTCCGACGAGGGGCTGGACGACTCCTCCCACAAGGAGTGCTCACAGGCGAATGACGTCACCGACAGGCGTGGAAAAACTCACGCATGCGCACGAGGGTTCAAGCATGTCTGACGTAAAAACATATGAATGAAATCCATATAGTTTTTGAAAAAAATAAAAAGGACCTATACTTTACGGACAGACCTCGTAATTGCCATCAAGTCTCATTTCCAAGCATGCCAACCGCTTCAGCAAGCAAGCAGACAGACTGCTTCATGTAAGATGATTTCTGATGATAACACTGATGGGAATATACTTAGACACAGTGGTAATTCACACTTTCTTTTCTGTGCTGTATCATAGAAGCAAAAACAATTGGCAAATTGGATTTGGAGAACAGACTTCAAACGATGATGAAAATGGTGAATTTCATCACAAAAGCATTTTAGCATTCATGGGCATCCCAGCTAAAGATTGCTGTTTACTCTTTACTCTTAACTTCTGGTTGAAGCAGTCTGAACCTGGCAGACACACCCTTGCGTCCTGGTCAACTTTTCCTCATATTTCTATTAGGCATGTACTGATCCACATTTTTTCACATCCAGTCCTGATACCTGAATTTCTGCTGATATTGATACTATTCCAACACCAGAGCTCTGTTTACTTTATTATTATTATTATTATTATTATTATTATTGCTATTCCAGGTAGGGATGCACCGATCCACAATTTTTCACTTTCGATCCGATCCCGATACCTGAATTTGGATATCTGCTGATACCAATACTTTTCCGATCCTCTGTTTGCTTTAATATTATTGTCATTATTATTGATTTTATATGAGGATTTTCTTAAAAAGGAGACCTGAAAGTTGAGCTACAATTTGCCAGAAGGTATATCTAAGATGAAAGCCTAGATTTGATGTTTTGGTGAAAGAATTAAGTACTTTTATTTTATTTTTTTTAGAGACTTTTATAGCCTTATAGAGAAAATACAGCACTTTCTTTGTCTGTTTCTCTCCCTGCCTGTCTCTCCCTCTCTCTCTGTCTGTCTCTCACTCGCTCGCTTTCTCTCTCCCTCCATCTCTCTCTCTTTTTATTCCTCTCTTGCTGTTTTCGTGCTGTGCTAAACTTCGAACTTTTAGGAAACACGAAGTCTTTCAACTATAAAATAAAATAATTGTATCATCATCGACGCTCACGTGCAGGTTTTTAATGGAGACTTTTTCCCTTTCAGCGGACATAATCTCTGTTCGGCTCCTTCTCGGCTGCATGCTGACCTGGCGTTTTACAGCCTCAGGACAGTGAAGCGGCAAGTTTTAAGCACACATTTTCAGCAACAATTCAGTAAATTTTTCGGAAAATCCGTGCTCGACAAACAGACAATGTGAACCCGAGAGCTGGGCAAAAATTTGCCGCTAACCACAGCTAGAGCACTGTGGAAGAGAGCTTTCTCAAACAGCCCCGCTTCAGAAAACCTCCCCCTCTCCTCCTCCCTCTCGGCAGTAAACAAGCAGAGAGCAAACAGCAGTTGAGAGGATCGGCCCCATACCTAATTCCAGGACCTAGATATGCTTCTTACAGAGCCACTCCTTAGTTGCCCTGGCTGTGTGTTTTAGGTCATTGTTGTGCTGGAAGACCCAGCCATGACCCATTTTCAATGCTCTTACTGAGGGAAGGAGGTTGTTTGCCAAAATCTTGCAATACATGACCCCATCCATCCTCCTTTCAATACAGGGCAATCGTCCCTTTGCAGAAAAGCACCCCCAAAAATGATGTTTCCAACTCCATGCTTCATGGTTGGGACGATGTTCTTGGGGTTGTTATCCTCCAAACACGGCGAGTAGAATTGATACCAAAAAGTCTATTTTGATGTTATCTGACCACATGACCTTCTCCCATGCATCCTCTGGATCATCCAGATGGTCAAATTGGCATGAACATGTGCTGGCTTGAGCAGGGGGACCTTGCTGCCCTGCGGGATTTTAAACCATGACAGCATCATGTGTTACTAATGTAATTTTTGCGGCTGTGGTCCCAGCTCTCTTCACGTCATTGACCAGGTCCTCCCATGTATTTCTGAGCTTCCTCAGAATCATCCTTACCCCACGAGGTGAGATCTTGCATTGAGCCCCAGACTGAGGAAGATTGACAGTCATCTTGTGTTTCTTCCATTTTCTAACAATTACACCAACAGTTGTTGCCTTCTCACCAAGCTGATTGCCAATTGTCCTGTAGCCCATCCCAGCCTTGTGCAGGTCTACAATTTTGTCCTTGGTGTCCTTTGGTTTTGGCAAAGGTGGATAGGTTGGAGCGTGATTGACCGAGTGTGTAGACAGGTGTCTTTTACACAATTAAAGAGTTCAAACACATGCAGTGAATACAGGTAAAGACTGCAGAAGAGGAAAGCTAACAGGTCTATGAGAGCCAGAATTCTTGCTGGTTGGTAGGTGATCAAATACTTAATAGTATACACAAATGAGAGTAATTTCTCTATGATATACTCTGTATTCCAGTGTAGTGTTTTCAGATTTCTTTCAACTTTGTCCAGAAATTATTGAATAATCTTATGGCCCAGTCATATGGCACACGACGATTCCTGAACAAAAGGAAAAAGTAAAAAAAAAAATTGTTGAGAAAAGGTGGATGAAAGAGCTTTATCACCAAACAGTCTGCGAAGCAAGAGCGCAAAAGGGACGAAAGAGGAAATTAACAAAACCGAAGCTAGCGATCTTGACGCTTTAAACGAAACGTGCCTGGAGCCACTGCTAGAGCAGTGTGTCTGCATCTCTGCGTTCCAGGACTTGGCGCTGGAACGGCACTCATAGCACCTGAGTCCTGGAGAAACTGCAGACAGAAGCTGTGGAGATCTGTGTGTGCATGTCTGTGGTCCCTGTGGACACTGTCTGAGCACACGCTGTGTGCTCCGTCTTGTTCCAATTTAAAAAAAAAAAAAAAAAAAAAAAAAAAATGGTGTTCCATGGTCGCTGATTAGATACTGTATTATATTCTAAGCCATATACCTGTATATTGATTTATAACAGAAAACTGTCAAAAGGGGGGAATAAATATAAGTGTAAAGGTGATTAAATATATCAGAGCAGTAAATTGATCAGTGCTTGTGAACGCCGAGCATTGACTCACCATGTCCGGTTATTCCCCCAGCTGCAGCTGATCCACAACGTGAATTCTGCCTTCCAGAACAGCCCTTGATATAATCTTTTAAATTATCTACCCGTTGCCACATGGACAGAAGAGCTGGATTGTCATTCATACACTCATATTGTTATATTTAATAAAGAATAATAAGCACATGCAGCAGCTGCTGCTGCCGCTAATGCTGCTTTCAAGTACCTTCGGAAGTTACACAACTTTTTTGTTGTTTCAAATTCAGCAATTGCTTGTGGCAAAATAATTCATTGTATCCACATAAAAGATTAATTCTTCCCTATCTAAGGTGCATGAGCGCATTGAACCTGACTCTCCACCCAGATAAAAAAAAAAAAATCCAAGCAAACAGGCTGAGTTTGCCCTGTAATTTCTGATGGTACATGAACGCAGCAGCAGCCTCAGCGCTCACAAACTGTCTTCTGCACTGTGTGAAAACACTCAGCTGCTCAAACGAAGTCAAATTAAACAATAACGTTACAAAAACTAAACAAACGATTACAAAACGTCAAGAACGACAGCAAAACAAAACACGGACGAATTGAGGTTTTCGTTGCTCTTTGTTCAAATTTTTCAACAGTTTAAAAATCCTGACGAAGCGCCAGCTGTAGGAACGAAGCTGCGCGAAGGTTAAACAATGCCAGTGAAAGTCCAGATTTCTTGTTTCGTCAGGGCTTCGTTGCCCTTCGTTAAGTGCTGTGTGACTGGGCCATTACTTTCACCATGGCTGGCGTAGCTGGTTTTCTTTATTTTATTTGAAATTTTCAGAGAGAAGCGTTCCATAAAAGCGGCTCCACAGGTAGGTTAAGAGCAGTCTTTAATATTAATATCTTTAATATGATGCGAGCGTGCAAAGGTCTTAGTTTCACCTCTGATTATTTCCCATCTTTAACTTCGTAATGAAATTAAGGAACAGACAAGTGCCTTGTGTCGTGGCAGACATAATGTGTTTAAATGTGTTTCTGTTTGACAAACTGATGGTATTATTTTTTTTATCTTGCTTCACAACCTCTGGCCTGGAACTAACAAATTAATTTGTTTATCATATAAATCGTCTGATTCTCTTCTGTGTTTGTTTTGACAAATATTGGCTGTAGGACTGAGTTTGAATAATTGTAACAGCACAGTAATAGCATGGAAAATGTAGGTTTATGGTGAAACTCTTAAAAACATTCATCATGCCCATCAATTTCTATTTGTGCTTGGTTATCAGAACCTAACCAAGATGGCAGCACTCTGGCAAAAGCCAACGAATGAACGCCCCCGTCTTCCATGTAGTGAGTAAATAGAAATTGATGCTCTTGACCAAAGCAGCATCTCTGCATCTGCAGTTATTAGATAAACTATGGATATTAGCAAACAACACTGAAAAATGGATGTTGCTAACTACATTCTGGACTCAAACCATTACAGCAGGAGGTGGTAAATCATTCACATCCTTTATGTTAATAGCGTGTGTGCATGTGTTATTTATTTAGTAAGTTAATTGTAAGTACATAATATAATTGTACATTTGTTAAAAATACATGAATGACATAAGAAAGTGAAAACACTTATTGACGTTGTGATCCATTTGAAAATCAAATGACAAAATTAGATTAGATACGACTTTATTGATCCCTTGGGGAGACTCCCTCAGGGAAATTGAGGTTCCAGCAGTATTGTACAGCAGCACACAGGGTAAGAACCACATAGAGTATCAAAATTGAAAGTAAAAAAGAAAAACAGGCTATGTGTGTGTGTGTGTGTGTGTGTATATATATATATATATATATATATATATATATATATATATATATATATATATCTTAGAGCCCGGCCGATATAAGCCCTTTTCAAAGTACTCACTATCGGCTGAAACTTTGCCAATAGAACGCCGATAATTTCTCATAAACAGAAGAGTTACTGAAATAATGTTTGTGTCAGCAGTGTAAAATGTCCTTGCACCGTTTGTCCAGGAGATGGAGCTCTGACTCCATTCAGCTGAGAGCTGCTTACACCCCTGCTTAAATGTGTTCATCACCGGCCCCCGTAGTTCGCCATCAAACTGCACTGATTGGCTGACAAAAGCATACAAGTAAGTTTATAAGGATGTTGTTTGTAATAACTTTGCGATAACATTCACCCCACATTTCTCCCGTTTCAGTTCAACTCAGTTCGATTAACTCAGTTCATGTAGTCATGTGTCAAATGTGCTTCATTGCGTCGGTCATGCTTTTTATTAAGCCCACATTGTGTCGACCTTATTTCTAGCATGAAAAACTTTTGTTTACTGCTAAGAGGTTGAAACATTCAGATTCACTGGTCGTCCGGAAGAGTTTTGGGAATTACTGCTGTTCGCCATTAACCCTCTGGGGCCGTCGTATACAGACAGCTGGGACCAAGTTTTACTAAACTGTAAATAACTTTTTAATGATATGAGATAGAAACGTACTTTTTTTTTGCTGAAAAGTTAACTCCACGGACTTTCGATCCACCATAAGCCGTCTTGGTACTCCTCATAGAAGATGTGTGATGACGTGCGCAATGTGAGTGTTCAATCGGAATTGGTTCTCCGTCACATGGTTTTCCAAAATCCAATCGTAGAGCAGATTTACCTCACGTGATATGGCACGTTTTCAGGAGTGATATCTTACTAGTTTGCCTGTTTGAATAGCCCCCTAACTGCTCCAATTGAATTTTTGCATTTTTTGAACTTGAAAATTCTTCTCTGTTATAAAGTTAATCAATATGAGGACAAAGCTTCAGCTTTTAGCTCATACCTTTTTTGTTAAGGGTTCAAAAAATAATATTTTATTCATCAAAAAAAAAATATCGTCTGATTTATCTGCTATCGGCAAATCAGCAGATTTATCGATTATCTGCATTTTTTTCATCCAAATATCATTATAGGCATCGGCCTCAAAAAATCCATATCGGTCAGTCTCTAATATACACACACACATATATATATATATATATATATATATATATATATATATATATATATATATATATATATATATATATCACAGACATACTGCTCACTACTGGTTTACTGGCTACTGCTGTTCCTCTCATTCCCATCCTCTGTCTTCCTGTTACTTCTCCTACCCCTGAGTGAGGAGTTGTACAGTCTGATGGCCAGAGGGACAAAGGATTTTTTTCAGTCTGTTGGTCCTGCCCTTGGGAAGGAGCAGTCTCTGGCTGAAGGGGTTCCCCTGGTTGCTGATGACGGTGTGCAGAGGGTGACTGGCATCGTCCATAATGTCCAGCAGTTTGTCCAGTGTTCTCTGTCACCGTCACCAGAGAGTCCAGCTTCATGCCAACATGGAGCCAGCCTGCCTGATCAGTTTGTCCAGCCTGGACTGGATGTGTCCTTCTTGTATGTGCTGACCTCCAGCACACCATGGTGTAAAAGAGGATGCTAGCTACCACGGACTAGTAGAACATCCTCAGGAGTTTCCTGCAGATGTTAAACAGCCGCAGCCTCCTCAGAAAGTACAGCCTGCTCTGTCCCTTCCTGTACAGATGGTTGGTGTGGGTTGTCCAGTCCAGTTTGCTGACCAGCCACAGACCGAGGTACTTGTAGGAATCCGTAGCCTCCACCCCAGCCACCACCACATAAAAGTAATAATAAGATAAAATAATAATTGGAATACTGATGATAATAATAATAATAATATTGATGATAATAGTATGTATATATGATCACAAGAACATTAACAATTTATAAATATATTAAAACAGTAAATTAACATTAAAAATTATGTAGTTAACAGGAAATAAAAGTGTTGAGTTCTTCAAAAAAGTGTTGAGGTCGAAGGTTCTAAAACATTCTGGACTCACATGCCATTCCATCTCATGATACAAACTTTGCATAATTTATTGCCACCCTTGAAAAATGTCTGCTACCTATTTTATAGACACTACCCAATCTAGAGCTGTGGATCCCCACAGGCAACACACTAATATTAAACAAAACTGCAAGGAGTAAAGGCAATTCAGTCTGTTAGTTGTTTTTTGGCATGTATTGCTGGGTTGAACACCAAAAATAGCTAATTTTATACACAGACTTCCCTAGAAAGCCATTTAAAAGGGCTTGTTTTTTTCACAATGTAAGAATTGCTCTGACCTAAGAATGAAACCTGTGGTACTGTTGCTTTTTATATTATGCACCAACTTGTGGGACAAGGCTGTCAGCAAAATATAAATCAAGTTCTGTATCTCCATATATACAGTAGTGTTCAGAATAATAGTAGTGCTGTGTGACTAAAAAGATTAATCCAGGTTTTGAGTATATTTCTTATTATTAAATGGAATCAAGGTACCAGTAGATTCAGTAGATTCTCCCAAATCCAACAAGACCAAGCATTCATGATATGCACACTCTTAAGGCTATGAAATTGGGCTATTAGTAAAAAAAAAAAGTAGAAAAGGGGGTGTTCACAATAATAGTAGCATCTGCGGTTGATGCTACAACTCAAAACTGTTATGTTCAAACTGCTTTTTTAGCAATCCTGTGAATCACTAAACTAGTATTTAGCTGTATAACCACAGTTTTTCATGATTTCTTCACATCTGCGAGGCATTAATTTTGTTGGTTTGGAACCACGATTTTGCTTGTTTACTAGTGTGCTTGGGGTCACTGTCCTGTTGAAACACCCATTTCAAGGGCATGTCCTCTTCAGCATAAAGCAACATGACCTCTTCAAGTATTTTGACATATCCAAACTGATCCATGATATCTGGTACGCGATATATAGGCCCAACACCATAGTAGGAAATCATGCCCATATCATGATGCTTGCACCACCATGCTTCACTGTCTTCACTGACTACGTTTACATGCCGTTAATATTAAGGTCAAGGTCAATATTCTGGTTTCTGAATCATTAGGAATAACCGTGTTCATGCTTAAGCAGACAGAGTTACTCCTGTATACATGGTCACTGGTATCATTTGGAATATCCCCATCTAAACAGCGACGCGCGTCGTCCACCGGTGCTTGATTTGATCTGGCGTTCGTGCAAATCCTGCTTCGTGTAAAACCCCTCACTACACACTTCTCAAACAGGCATTAACATTTTCTCATTTTTCTGTCCTGCGGGTTGCCTCTGCATCAAAACAGCGAGCGTCTCTGGACCTGTTGCCAGATTTGGCGCAGCTACGCACAGAAGAGAGGGGGGCGGTGAGAGTGGTCCGTTGTGGCGTTTCCCGAGCCACAGACGGTAAGCGCATCGGCGACAGAGCAATCGCGGTGATATGCCGACCGGTGCCACGGCCAGCCCGCCTGATAAGGACGCAGAACACAATGCGCTGTTTACATCTGCTTCTGTGGTGTCCGGTGGGCTGCACGCGCCGCATACAAGTAGTTGCTGTACTCAAAAGACCAAGATTCCTTGCGGATAGGACATGCGCAGAACACAAAATAATGTTCCTTTCTATGGGGATATCCATATATGACCTGTTATTCGGGTTAGAAAAGGAGTAACCCAGGGGTCTTATTCGGGTTTTTAAAAACTGGAATATGAGCATATTCGGGTTTTTGCGGGCGTTTACATGGCCATGCGCAACCGGGTTATTGCCAATATTCCGGTTATGAAAGGGTTATTGGCTGCATGTAAACGTAATCACTGTGAACTGTGGCTTGAATTCAGAGTTTGGGGGTCGTCTCACAAATTGTCTGCGGCCCTTGGACCCAAAAAGAACAATTTTTTACTCTCATCAGTCCACAAAATATTCCTCCATTTCTCTTTAGGCCAGCTGATGTGTTCTTTGGCAAATTGTAACCTCTTCTGCACATGTCTTTTATTTAACAGAGGGAGTTTGCGGGGGATTCTTGCAAATAAATTTGCTTCACACAGGCGTCTTCTAACTGTCACAGCACTTACAGGTAACTCCAGACTGTCTTTGATCATCCTGGAGCTGATCAGTGGGTGAGCCTTTGCCATTCTGGTTATTCTTCTGTCCATTTTGATGGTTGTTTTCTTCCACGCGTCTCTGTTTTTTTTTTGTCCATTTTAAAGCATTGGAGATCATTGTAGATGAACAGCCTATAATTTTTTGCACCTGCGTATAAGTTTTCCCCTCTCCAATCAACTTTTTAATCAAACTACGCTGTTCTTCTGAACAATGTCTTGAACGTCCCATTTTCCTCAGGCTTTCAAAGAGAAAAGCATGTTCAACAGGTGCTGGCTTCATCCTTAAATAGTGGACACCTGATTCACACCTGTTTGTTCCACAAAATTGACAAACTCACTGACTGGATTCCACACTACTATTATTATGAACACCCCCCTTTTCTACTTTTTTTTTTTTTTTTTTCTTTTTTACTAATAGCCCAATTTCATAGTCTTAAGAGTGTGCATATCATGAATGCTTGGTCTTGTTGGATTTGTGAGAAGCTACTGAATCTACTGGTACCTTGTTTCCCATGTAATAAGAAATATACTCAAAACCTGGATTAATCTTTTTAGTCACATAGCACTACTAATATTCTGAACACTACTGTAGATCATAGAAAAGTCAAAAGCAGTTTTCACTTAAACACTTAAAAAATAAATATTGCACATTCAGTCAGCTCACCTGGAATTTTTAATTTGGTAACTCCCCAGGTTCACAAACTATGCATGAATAATACATGCGCGAATTTCAATTAACATCCAAGCAAGACTCATAAATATGTGGTGTGCTCCAGGAATAACTAACTGTAACACCGATGAGAGAGAGAAATTCTGGGCCCGGAGCCAGTGTGCATTTACAGATGTCACTGTTAAATAAAACCCAAGCAGAGTGGGTGATCCATCTCTGTTGTTCTCGGTGCCACAACCTTTTTGTCTTATTTCTCAGATAATAATTTCGTGCTATGAGTTCAGCTTTACACAGAGCTATTATGCAATGTGTGATCAAATTAGACTGAAATTAACCTCGGGCTTCGGGAATAATTACAAAATTAGACTGTACTGTTAATGCAAAAGATGTTAATTGTTTTGGTGGTTAGGTGTGGGAGCATTCACTGATCCAGTGCAGTGCCACATCCACCACACGATGAAACCGCCCAGGGTCTCAGATGGTGACCGCCCAGGTCAACAACTGGCCCATCCGCACATCTCAAAAGTAATCTTCTATCTGCTGCTCCCAGGTAAAATGGGGCCATCCCCTTGGCCTTCTCTAGCCATGTGCTGGATCATTCACAGAGAAACCTGCCACTGCACTCTAACCTGCAGAAAACATTGACCCTCCCATGCCACTCCTTGTGTGGAGGTAAGAAATGCCACCAATTGTAGCATTATATTTGTTATTGGTGCTGGACATTGTGTCCACCATATTATGACACAACACCTGACAATTCTTGTTATCGCAGCTACTGTGAGGTTGTCCATTGTATATACATTAATTGCTCTAGTTGGCTCGATGACTCGCTTGATAAAGCAGCCGAGCGCTCGAGTAAGGATGACTGGTCCGATTCCAAACACTAGTACAGAGTCAAAATTACAAAAAATGACCAGTGTCTAAATTCTTGTGAACTGGACTGTTACATTTACAAAAACCATAGTTACCATCTCGCAATCACAATATTTCCCACAATACTCGCAATATTACTTCTTATCCCTGGCTGGCCGAAGACCGAATGGGGGATAATGTCGTGGCAATTTCCGACCGTGATAGTGATAGTATCACTCTCTGTGCTCTTGATCATATCATGCAATGATATTCTTGTGACATCCATTCACGACAACAAGCAAGTTGACTGTTTAATTGTGTCTCCACTGTGGTGATGTACAGACGTGAAATTACAAAAACTGTCACTGTTCCACTACTTATGCACCTGACCATATTGCCTTTGCAGCATCTAGAATAAAGTACTGTGTTCACAAAAGTGTTTGTTACCCAGGTTGAGAGCCCTCAGTGCCTCACCCACGCTTAATGCCCTATTTACTCACAGTGCTCACTAGGCATACTGTGCATTCTGTTATCCAGTTTACTCTGACTTTCATTCATACTCAGGAGTGTTATCAGGTCCAGTTTATTGTACGATGTGGTGCAGTGGATTTAAAGTTTGCATTGTGATAAGTATTAGGTGAATATAGTTGTCCTTTATGGCTCAAAACTTTACTCTGGAGGACATTTCCCACAAAGTAAATAGAAGAGATTCAAGGTCACATGGGACAAGTGATTCAGAGTAGTCAAACACTGCATGAGTTTGAAATGTTTGAAGAATCTACGCAACAGCACTCGACTCCGAGACCATTTTCACAGTAACTCAGCATGCAGTTACTGCATACTGATATGTCAGTCTGTCCAACTTAAATAATGCAAGAGAATACACTATTTTGCTGAAATAGCTCAAAACAGCAGAGTTGTGAGTATAACAGGATCACTGTTACACTGATGGAACTCTTTGGAAAGTATGCTGTGGAAACACTTTGGAAATTACTCTCAGCCCCTGTTATTCTTGTGCTATAGATCAGTTGACTACCCAAAAAGTTCAGAAAAAGTTGGGGCAATACGGAAAATGCAAATTAAATAAAATGTGAGTCTCACATACAGTACGTTGATTTCGATTTGATTGGAGACTGAATGAATCAAATTTATTTGTTTTCTATGGTCAGCTCCGATTCATTTGTTAATATACATCCATTCCTACATTTCAGGCCTCCAGTATGTTCCCCCCTCCCCCCAAAAACTGCTCCCCCAACCCCGCTTGGTTTTACAATTTACAATCGGTGTATGAGAGCCATGTGGGTGCAAATATGTCTGAACTGTTAAAGAATGTAATGGAAGTAAATTGATATTGGATCATTCTAAATATGTTGCTTTAAAATACACCATGTACGAGGTCTGTCCAAAAAGTACTGGACCTTTTTATTTTTTTAAAAAATTATATGGATTTGAATCACGTGTGATTGCATCAGCCAAGCTTGAACCTTCGTGCGCATGCGTAAGTTTTTTCACGCCTGTCAGTTGCGTCATTCGCCTGTGGGTAGGCTTTGAGTGAGCACTGGTCCACCCCCCTCGTCGGATTTTTATTGTCAGTGAAATAGCTGAGAGACTGCTGCTTTGCTCCATGAAATTTTTTTCAGAAACTGTTAGAGACAGCCAGTTGGAAACCATTCGAAAGATTCAGAGGGCTTTCGGTGAAGATTCTGTCGGCGTCACACGGATTAAGGAGTGTTAAAACCTTAGTGTTAAAACCGCGGAGGGCGCACCGAGCGGCCATCGACAGGCTGGAACGACCAGATCATTTCTAAACTGAACGCTGTGTTGATCCAGAACATCGTGTGACTACCACAGAAATGGCAAGAGAGCTGGACATAGCACTTTTGCGGCACATTCCACTGTTACAGGAGATTTTGTAATGAAAGACGTGCGGAGGATTTCACGCGTCGGCACGGAGCCGCTCATTGCACGCAGAAAAAAAAAATACCTCCGTGTTGGAAACCATTCAGAAGATTCAGACGGCTTTCGATGGCTTTTCATTCGAGTGAGTATCCGAGAAATTGTGTAACAGCTAGACATGCCACAACATGTCTTATGAGACTTCCAACATGGAGGTTTAAAACTCCTTAATCCGTGTGACGCCGACAGAATCTTCACCAAAATCCATCTGAATCTTTCGAATGGTTTCCAACTGGCTGTCTCTAACAGTGTCTGAAAAAAATTTCATGGAGCAAAGCGGCAGCCTCTCAGCCATTTCCCTGACAATAAAAATCCGACGAGGGGGGTGGACCAGTGCTCACTCAAAGCCTGCCCACAGGCGAATGACGCAACCGACAGGCGTGAAAAAACTCACACATGCGCGCGAAGGTTCAAACTTGGCTGATGCAATCACACGTGATTCAAATCCATATAGTTTTTGAAAAAAATAAAAAGGTCCATTACTTTTTGGACAGACCTCGTAGTCATTCAGTGAGAAAAAGTAAACCTTGTGTGCATGTGTGTGTGTGTGTGTGTGTGTGTGTGTGTGTGTGTGTGTGTGTGTGTGCATATATATGTGTGTGTGTGTGTGTGTGTGTGTAGCCCTCTATATTTACGATCGTCTGGGACAAGTCGAAAATGTGATTGGACAATACAGAACTCCTGTAATGTTGCCCAAATTGGACACGTCGAATTTTTCCGTGTCGTGAACCATGGATTAATTGCAAAGTTTACGTAAGTGTGATTTTGTATAATGGTGACTTGATTTTAAGGTGATGACTGTGTTAATTTTGATGCAGTTTGGTAAAAATAACAGTCTGATACCGCATCTCACAGCCTCTTTAAAAAAAACATCCTGACGGAGAGACGAGCCCTCGCTGTTGCAAGCATACGCAGCCTGTGCTGCTTCATCAAACAGTCGCAGATCCAAACAGACACACGTAAAAAAAAATTAAAAAAAATCTATTAACATTAACGACAAAGTATCTGTTGTCTCTTCCCTGTGCAGCGGTGAGCCGATCGGCTTGGCTACGCATAAGCTTTGAGCATCATGCTTACAGTTCACAACTCCTGAAATCAACAAGTTATTGCTGTTTCTGAGCCTGTGCTGATCAGGACCGCTGACCTGAATGAATTCTGATCAGTGGGTAGCGGTGTGGTTGCTTTGAGTAACAGCGGCTCAGCCGGGTGTCTCCGCCTCTCTTAGCATCTTTAGCTCAGAGGCCACTTGATGCGGCTGCTAGCTGTTGTGGAGGCTGTGTGTGTCATTTGGAGTATTTTATTACAAATCCCTGGAATAGTATGGGTTGTTGTTCGGTGAAACATCCTAACAGATCTTTTAAGGTGTCCCTGCTGCAATATTTGCACTGAATAAAACTCTTTCCTTATCTTGTATGTTTATGGTATTAGCACTTTTAGCAGCTATTGATGCCTGATCTGTTAAGCCTTGTTGATGCACAGTTCCTGAGAAAACTAGTGGTTCATAATTTTTAATGTCCACACCAAAGCAAATCATGAGGAGAATCGCCACGCAGTCCCCAAGAATATGATTTAATATATACCCAAACCAAGATTAGCCTGTTAGCTGTGTCTGACTCAGAGGGCCGTGTTCAGGCATATTTCCTTGCACACAGCGTCACCCATGTTTAGGGATGGGTACTGCCAAGATTTTATCTATCGATTCTGCTTATCGATCCGATTCCTTATCTATTCCCTTATCGATACCTCACGAATTTTCTGTGTACTAAAAGTAGGCTTTACAGGTTTTATGTGTCAACAACATTTTATTGAGTCTTAAAGTAAATAAAAATATGAAATTGGTCACTGTATCCTTGATCTCTGGACATAAATAAAAATAAATCAAATCTGTAGTTTTTGTCAAAGGCATTTCCTTTCAGACCTTTCAGAATGTCTCTCCATACTGCTGAGCTGAGCTCAGCCAGCTGCTGCACGTCAGCGCAGGACGTCTCATTTTGGGAGAAAAACACATTTTGATCGATTGCAGTTTGTTTGTATTACAACATTTGGAATGAGGTTTCAATTTTATTTAAACGGCATTTCAGTTTGAATTTATTCATTCGGACTGATCTCTATCATTCTAACTTGACTCGGCAGAGAGCCGCACAGGGTTTGGAGCTGTGTGAACAGAACGGACGACTATTCTCCTTTCTTTCTTGCAACAAGACACATTAGCAGAGTTAGTGACCTTAATCCACACAAAAGTGACTCACGATTGACATATTCAGGGATGAAAGTGGTAAAAAACAAACAAAAAAAGCTGTAACCCAAAATTACCCCCCCCCCCCCCCCCCAAACACCACCCGCATGAAAATGTCTGAATTCTGGAAATTCTGAAATGCAATCTCGGACTATTGCAGACAATAAACTGCAGTGAGTGCAGCATCCATTTTGATGAGAAAAACCCAACTTTCCTTATTCAAATTCATTCTAGTAGTATTCTGCTCTTATTGATGCAGCAGTTTTCTAGCTTGGCAGATAGTTCTGAAGGAAATCACTGAAGAAATTAACAAATTGAAAATATGGTTTGACCAAAACAAATTGTCATTAAACTTAATTAAAACAGGGATGAAGTGGAGGTGTAAGAGTCACTAGGTGTTAACAGGATTTCAGTTATTTATTTCTATATTTATTATGGTTTGACCAAAACAAATTGTCATTAAACTTAATTAAAACAGGGATGAAGTGGAGGTGTAAGAGTCACTAGGTGTTAACAGAATTTCAGTTATTTATTTCTATATTTATTTATTGATTTATGTTCATTGTTAGTTGGTTTTATCTTTTCTGTTGTGCTTTTAATCAGGTTCTTTTATCTCTCTCTGAAATTGTATTGTAGCTTTATTAGTTATTATTACTATTATTGTTGTTGCTGTTATTATTAATATATAAACAAAAATAAATTAAAAAAAATTACAATTTGGAATACATTTGACTCTTTTACCACAACAAATGCAGAGCCATTAATTATTATACTGAAAACAAATGCACACAAATGTGATCAGATGTGAACCGCTTAATGCTAGCTTTAACATTGAAATGCCATAGACATGTTAACGCTTTCGCATCGATCCCATTTTTAAGTTATAAAATACATCTATCAATTGTTTCAGAAGACCATAACAGGTCAGTTTAACATAAAAAAAGGTAAATATTACTCACAGACATATGCTCTTTGGGGTTTTAGTGGGGAAAAATTAAGATAAAGCGAAATAAAACAAAGAACCACGAAGCAGCAGGTTGGATCAATGCTTCATTGCTTCAAGCTTCAAAGAAGAGCCACGCTGCTGAAATGGTTGATTATAGACCCTGCAGGGGTTCTGTAATCAACGTAGAGACTTGATCATTTTCCCAACAAACACCGCCAAAAACAACAGCCGCTCTGAAGGACCGATTAGGGAATCGTTAAGCAAAAAGACTATTGATGTCGGTGGATCGAATATTTCTTAACGATGCCCGATACCCGGTTCTTGATACCCAACCCTACCCAGGCTCCACCCCCCCCTTATGCATTAATGAGCTCATCACTGCTGCTGTCAACATGGAGTCACCCAGACAGGGACTTCATATCAGCTGTTCCTGGTCTCTATAGAAAACTTATGGGTGACGGCATTTATTGCCTGCTCTCCTATGTTGGAGGATGTGACTGCAGTTCATAATATAATCATAAGATTCAGTGAATGTCGAGAACTTTCTCCATGTAAGCGGCAAGGCCGAAAACCAACATTGAATGCCCGTGACCTTCGATCCCTCAGGCGGCACTGCATTAAAACCGTCAGCATTGTGTGAAGGATCTTACCGCGTGGGCTCAGGAACACTTCAGAAAACCATTGTCAGTTAACACAGTTTGTTGCTACATCTAAAAGTGCAAATTAAAACTTTACCATGCAAAGTAAAAGCCATACATGAACAACATCCAGAAAAGCTGCCGCCTTATCTGAGCCCGAGCTTATTTGAAATGGACAGACGCAAAGTGGAAAAGTGTGCTGTGGTCTGATGAGTCCACATTTCAAATTGTTTCTGGAAATCATGGACATTGGGTCCTCCGGACAAAAGAGGAAAAAGACCATCCAGATTGTTACCAGTGCAAAGTTCAAAAGGCAGCATCTGTGATGGTATGGGGGTGTGTTAGTGCCCATGGGCACTAACACCCCCATACCATCACAGATGTGTAAGTTGCCCATGGCATGGGCAGCTTACACATCTATGATGGCACCATCAATGCTGAAAGGTAAATCCAGGTTTTGGAGCAACAAATGCTGCCATCCAAGCAACGTCTTTTTCAGGAACATCCCTGCTTATTTGAGCAAGACAATGTCAAACCACATTCTGCACGTGTTACAACAGCGTGGCTTCATAGTAAAAGAGTGCAGGTACTAGACTAATCTGCCTGCAGTCCAGACCTGTTGCCCATTGAAAATGTGTGAAAAGCTCATAATATGATAACAGAGACCCCGGACTGTTGAACAACTGAAGTCGTACATCATCATCATCATCATCATCATCATCTATTTTATCTGAGCAGAGGATAAGAAATGCAGAAAAACAGAAAACAGAAAAACAATTTAACAATAAATTAAACAAATTAAATTTACTATTAACTCAGGTCATTATTTCCACTCAAAAAGGAGTGGGAAGAAGAAAACCTATTTAATCCCACCCCTTTATTCAAATTTAACATAAAGTACATAGCTGCTTCCCGTCAATTAGATTTTAATAAAAAATTAAGAAAATAATATGTTTAAATACTTGTAATTTCCCACAAAAGATACCAACAGCGGCAAGAAAACAATACCAATATGATTAACAAGCAATGATGCACATACCAACAATGGTAAGAGATCAACAATACCAGTTACGGTAAAGAAAACAAACATATAATGCACAAACCAACAATTGTGATACAGAGCCATGAGCCATGAATGTAAACTGGCTTTTATTTTTGAGTCTCAATCATTCTGTACCGATCCCAGACCCTCTGTTTATAATGTGACTTGAATTCATGAATATTTTGGCATTGCTTGAGTTTGACATCCAAACCATTCCATAACTTTGCTCCACATACAGACACACAAAAAATTTTCCGGGTGGTTCTAACTTTAAATAATGTGAATTTAGCAAAACCTCTAAGATTGTGAGCACACTCTTTGACTGAAAAGAACTTGTAATGTATAATATTTTACATGGTCATGAAATTTAAGTAATTTTGATTGCATAAAAAGATTATTGCTATGTTCTAAAAATCCAGCTTGATCCTTATTGCTCGTTTTTGTAATATAAATAATGGTTGTATTGAACATTGATAATTGTTACCCCACACTTCAACACAATATGTTAAGTATGGGAGAACTAAAGAGCAATATAATGTATGGAGTGTGTTATGATCGAGAAATTGCTTTACCTTATTCATAATAGAGAGGCTTTTTGAAATTTTCGTTTTTATGTGTCTGATGTGGGCTTTCCATGTTAATTTACTGTCTATTATTACTCCTAAAAATCAAGCATGAATGGGAAGGAATTCCACCTACAAAGCTTCAACAGTTCGTGTCCTCAATTCCCAAATGCTTATTGAGTGTTGTTTGAAGGAAAGGTGATATAACACAGTGGGAAACATACCACTGTCCCAGCTTTTTTGAAACGTGTTGCAGGCATCCATTTAAAAATGAGCAAATATTTGCACAAAAACAAAAAAGTTTATCACTTTGAACATTAAATATCTTGTATTTGTGCTGTTCAAGTCAATATAGGTTGAAGAGGATATGCAAATCATCCATCCATCCATTTTCTTCCGCTTTATCCGGAGTCGAGTCGCGGGGGCAGCAGCTCAAGCAAAGCCGCCCAGACCTCCCGATCCACACACACCTCCTCCAGCTCCTTCGGGGGAACCCCAAGGCGTTCCCAAGCCAGCCGAGAGATGTAGTCCCTCCAGCGTGTCCTGGGTCTTCCCCGGGGCCTCCTCCCAGTGGGACATGCCCGGAACACCTCTCCAGCGAGGCGTCCAGGGGGCATCCGGAAAAAATGCCCGAGCCACCTCAACTGACTCCTTTCAACGTAGAGGAGCAGCGGCTCGACTCCGAGCTCCTCCCGAGTGACCGAGCTCCTCACCCTATCTCTAAGGGAGCGCCCAGCCACCCTGCGGAGGAAACTCATCTCGGCCGCTTGTACTCGTGATCTCGTTCTTTCAGTCATGAGCCAAATCTCATGACCATAGGTGAGGATCGGAACGTAGATCGATCGGTAAATCGAGAGCTTTGCCCCCCACTTGCTCTCTCTTCACCACGACGGTCCGATACAGCGATTGCATCACTGCAGATGCTGCACCGATCCGTCTATCGATCTCACGCTCCATCTGTCCCTCACTCGTGAACAAGACCCCGAGATACTTAAACTCCTCCACTTGAGGCAAGGACACTCCACCGACCTGAAGAGGGCAGAGCATCTTTTTCCGGTCGAGAACCATGGCCTCGGATTTGGAGGTGCTGATTTTCATCAGCAGAGACGAGATTCTGTGGTTCCCAAACCAGACCCCCTCTACACCCTGGCTGCGCCTATAAATTCTGTCCATAAAAATAATGAACAGAACGGGTGACAAAGGGCAGCCCTGGCAGAGCCAACGTGCACTGGAAACAGTTTTGACTTACTACCGGCAATGCGAACCAAGCTCCTGCTGCGGTTGTACAGGGACCGGATAGCCCTTAGCAAAGGACCCCGGACCCCGTACTCCCGGAGCACTCCCCACAGGGTGCCCCGAGGGACACGGTCGAATGCCTTCTCCAGATCCACAAAACACATGTGGACTGGTTGGGCAAACTCCCATGAACCCTCGAGCACCCGATGGAGCATATAGCGCTGGTCCAGTGTGCCGCGACCAGGACGAAAACCACACTGCTCCTCCTGAATCCGAGTGTGATCCCCTGTAGTTGGAACACACCCTCCGGTCCCCCTTCTTAAACAGAGGGACCACCACCCCGGTCTGCCAATCCAGAGGCACTGTCCCCGATCGCCACGCGATGTAGCAGAGGTGTGTCAGCCAAGACAACCCCACAACATCCAGAGACTTAAGGTACTCAGGACGGATTTCATCCACCCCAGGAGCCTTGCCACCGAGGAGCTTTCAAACCACCTTGGTGTCTTTGGCCTGGGTAATGGATGAGTCCGCCTCCGAGTCCCCAGTCTCTGCTTCCTCTTCGGAAGACGTGACGATGGGATTGAGGAGATCCTCGAAGTACTCCTTCCACTGCCCGACAACATCCCCAGTCAGGGTCAACAGCTTCCCACCCGCACCATAAACAGTGCTGGTGGAGAGCTGCTTCCGCCTCCTGAGGCGTCGGACGGTTTGCCAGAATCTCTTCGAGGCCGACCGATAGTCCTCCTCCATAGCCTCCCCGAACTCCTCCCAGACCCGAGTTTTTGCCTCTGCGACCACACGGGCTGCGGCACACTTGGCCTGCCGGTACCTGTCAGCTGCCTCTGGGGTCCCACCTACCATCAAAGATAAGTAGGACTCCTTCTTCAGCTTTATGGCATCCCTTACTTCCGGTGTCCACCACCGGGTTCAGGGATTGCTGCCGCGACAGGCACCAGAGACCTTGCAACCACAGCTACGAGCAGCCGCATCGACAATGGAGGTGGAGAACATGGTCCACTAGGACTCCATGTCTCCAACCTCCCCCGTGATCTGGGAGAAGCTCTCCCGGAGGTGGGAGTTGAAGACCTCGCTGACAGAGGGTTCCGCCAGTCGTTCCCAGCAGACCCTCACGATACGTTTGGGCCTGCCAGGTCTTACCAGCTTCCTACCCTCCCAGCAGATCCAACTCACCACCAGGTGGTGATCAATCGACAGCTCTGCCCCTCGAATGTCCGAGACACGTGGCCAAAGGTCAGATGATACGACTACAAAGTCGATCATCGACCTCCGGCTCAGGGTGTCCTGGTGCCACGTGCACTTACGGACACCCTTGTGCTCGAACATGGTGTTCGTGATGGACAAACTGTGACTAGCACAGAAGTCCAACAACTGAACACCACTCGGGTTCAGATCGGGGAGGCCGTGCTTCCCTATCACCCCCCTCCAGGTCTCACGGTAGCCGCCCATGTGGGCGTTGAAATCCCCCAGGAGAACAATGGAGTCCCCAGTCGGAGCGCTATCTAGTACCCCTCCCAGGGACTCCAGGAAGGTCGGGTACTCTGCACTGCTGCTCAGCCCGTACGCCGAGACAACAGTGAGAGACCTGTCCCCGACCCAAAGGCATAGGGACGCGACCCTCTCGTTCACCGGAGTGAACTCCAACACTTGGCGACTGAGCTGGGGAGCAATAAGCAGTGCGACCCCAGCTCTCCGCCTCTCCCCGTGGGCGACGCCAGAAAAATGAAGCGTCCAGCCCCTCTCCAGGAGTTGGGTACCAGAGCCCAAGCTGTGCGTGGAGGTGAGCCCGACTACCTCTAGTCGGTATCTCCCGCACAAGCTCAGGCTCCTTCCCCCCTAGCGAGGTGACATTCCACATCCCAACAGCCAGGGGCTGTGAGCATGGACCGGGCCGCCGGGTCACCCGCCCTCGACCGCCACCCAGTCCTCTCTGCACCCGACCCCCATGGCCCCCTCTGCAGGTGGTGAACCCACAGGAGGGCGGGCCCACGTCACTCTTTAGGGCTGAGCCCGGCCGGGCCCCATGGACTAAGGTCCAACCACCAGGCGCTCGCGCGCGAGCCCCAACCCTAGGCCTGGCTCCAGGGTGGGACCCCGGCTCCGCCATACCGGGCGACGTCACCGTCCTTGATCTTTTACTGGTCATGGAGGTTCTGAACTCCCCCTCTAGCTGCCACCTTATCGTGGTGGGGGAGTTTGCATACCCGGATGATCCTAGGAGCTATGTTGTCTGGGCTTTGTGCTTCCTGTAGGGTCTCCCAAGGCAAACAGGTCCTAGGTGACGGGTCAGACTAAGGGCAGTTCAGAACCTCCATGCAAATCATTATATTCTGATTTTATTTACATTTTACACAACATCCCATCTTCATTGGAATTGGGGTTGTAAGTTTATACCAGGATTTAATTGGTTTTCACCAAGGGCTTTATAGTTTTGCCAGTTGTAGATGCACTAAATTGTCTAAAAGTGGTTTTAGACTGGGGGCGTGGTTGGCAAGCAATGGCGTAGGACGTGTTTTTGAGGAGCTCCGCACCAGTTTATAAACTTTTCTTTGATTTTTGTCTGTTTCGGACACATCTCGGACACATCTTAACTGATTCCTGTCGCCAATACAAGTCTTAACAATGACGAAACATAAGAATGCAAAGGCCCGTGAAAAGTCTGAGAAAACCGAAGAAGACCAAAGTGAGCTAGCAAGCGCGGCTAGTGAACAGGCTGCAACTGTAGGGCTAAACACGGATAACCAGTCCGCTGTACAGGCCACTAACCCGTCATCAGCTGATATTATGAGTGCGATTGCTAGATTGGAAACCTCTGTGGATAAAAAGTTATCTGCCATTTCAACCACAATGTCCGCTGTGGAGGCTAATTTGTCCACTTTGACTGGAAAGATACAGGACATTGAGGAAGCGGTGAATGGACACGAGGACACTATCGCTCTCTCGAGGAGATATGCAACTCGCTTCAGAGGGGACATGATACGCATCACAAAAAACTGGATGATCTGGAGTCATGGTCGAGACGACAAAACATCAGGGTACTTGGTGTCGCGGAGGGAACGGAGAAAGGAAACCCGCTGAAGTTTGTCTGAGTTTATTCCGGAACTTTTGGGGAAAGAGAACCGGTAAGATTTTAGTGGATAATGCACACCGTGCTCTGGGTCCCAAGCCGGGAGAGGGTAAACTGCCTTGTCCTTTTAATGTGAGGTTGCATTACTACCAAACCCGTGAGCTGATCCTGAGGCTCACGGCACAAAAAGCCCCTCTACAGCACAACGGCGCAGAGATTTTTATATTCCCAGACCTGACCTCAGACGTGCTAGCACACTGCAAGAAGTTTGAAGTGATACGCAAACGGTGTAAGGCGGCGAATCTGCGGTATGGTTTTCTTCATCCTGCTCGGTTCAGAGTGACACTGGGCGGGGAGACGCACACCTTTGAGAAGCCTGAGGATGCGAAAAGATTTTTTGATGAGAAGCTGGATGTTAATGTGGACGAGTAGAAGTCATAGTCACAACTTTGTCACTTTCTCAGGTATTGTGATCCTTTTTTGTGTGTGTGTGTGTGCGTGCCCAATTTCTTTTTACACTTTGGTTTTGAATTATGAAGATGTGGACTGGTACAGATGAGATCAATATAGTAAATATTGTAATTTTTTTTTTATATTTTTTTTGTATAATATTGACAGCATATGTTCTCAGTGTTCCATTCTTATTTATTATTATTATTTTATATATTATAATTATTTTAACAATACAATAATTCTGGTTGAGGAGCACATATGTTGCGATATGAATAATGAGTATTCTTATGCTGGTGTGGAGCTCATAGTGAGTTTAGAAGTAGTATTGTAGCTATTACAATGTTCCTTTTGAGTATATGGGGTAGAGATGGGCTTCATTTGGGGAAGTCCCTTAGTATGGGCGGGTTGGGTTTGGGGTCTTTTATGACTTTTTATTGTTTTGTTTGTTTGTTTGGTGGTGCTGTTCTACATATGGTAATTACAGAGTGTATAGACATTTATTGGATAATCAAGTCAAAATGAGTGATACTAATGGTAAGTAAGGTTAGTAGAGCTACATTACGGCTGGTTAGCTGGAATGTGAAAGGTTTGGGAAATCCAGTAAAAAGAGCTAAGGTGCTTGCACACTTAAAGTTATTACAGCCTGATGTAATTTTCATACAGGAGACACATGCTAAGCGTAATGTTCAATCTGTACTTCGTGCTAATTGGCTGGGTCAGGCATATAATGCCAATTTTGGAGCTAAAGCTAGAGGGGTGGCAATTTTATTTAGAAAGAATGTGCCTTTTTCACAAACCACTGTAATTGTAGATCCTGAGGGGAGATACCTTATTCTAGCAGGCCTATTGAATGCTTTTCCTGTAACCTTTGTCAATATATATGGCCCTAATTTTGACTGTCCGGGGTTTTTTCAGAAGATTATTAAGCTACTACCAGGGGTAGATAATTCTAATATCATAATAGCAGGGGATATGAACCTTGTACTGGACACTCACCTGGATAGGAGCTCATCTGTGAAGGCACAGCAGTCTAAATCTAGTCATGTGTTGAAAAGTGCCTTGGAAAACCTGAATATAGTGGATGCTTGGAGACTTCTTTCTCCTACAGGCAGAGCTTACTCCTTTTTCTCCCCCGTACACGGCTCATATTCTCGCATTGATTACATTTTCCTGGATAAGAAACTGGTCCCACTTATGAGAGATGTCACCTATCATCCTATTGTAATTTCTGACCATAGTCCTGTGTCTATAGATCTAGATTTTGCAGATTTGGCCAGCATGCGGGGGAGAAACTGGCGCCTTGATCCAACTTTACTTAAAGATGAGTCCTTTCACAAGAATCTGGAGAAACATATTTTGGAGTTCATAGAAGATAACGATAAGGGCGATGTTAATGATGCAATTCTGTGGGACAGTATGAAGGCAGTAATCCGTGGCCGCCACATATCCTTTACTTCAGCTAGTCGTAGATCTCAGGAATTGGCTTTGAAGGAACTGGAACTGAATTTACAGCGGTTAGAACAAGACTATCAATCATCCCCCACAATTGAATTACTGGGCAAAATCACAAAAACGAAATGTGAATATAATTCTCTTCTGGGCAAACAAGTCGGCCTTCAAGTTGCTAAATGTAAACAAAAATTTTTTGAATTGGGTGATAAGCCTCATAAATTACTTGCAAGATTACTCAGAAAATCTCAAGCATCAAAAACAATACTTTCAATTAGAGACAAAAGTGGGCAGATAGTTAAGGATCCTAAACGAATAAATGAATGCTTTGAAGAGTTTTATTATAAACTTTATAGCTCTAAAAGCACAGCCAGTCAGTCAGAAATCGAGGATTTCCTAGAAAACTGTAATCTTCCCAAACTAGATGATGATGCAGTTGCAGACTTGGAAGCAGAATTTACCTTAGAAGAGGTCAAAGCTGCTATACAACAGCTTCCAAACAATAAGACTCCAGGACCAGATGGCTTTGGTGTGGAGTTTTATAAAACTTACACCTCACTGTTAGCCCCCTTGATTCTACGTATGCTGAATTACTCGAAATTGTCTGGCTCTCTGCCAAAATCATTATATTATGGCGTAATATCATTGATCCTCAAAAAAGATCGCGACCTCTTATCTGTCTCGTTTTATCGTCCTATTTCTCTTCTTTCTGTAGAGACCCAGATATTGACAAAGATTTCATCAAATCATCTTAAAGAGCACATCTCTAAAATTGTACACCCTGACCAAACGGGGTTTATCCCCAATCGCCACATCTATTTTAATTTACGTAGATTGTTTAATCTCATATATAGTCCGGCTAGGAGCTCAGATGACTCCATAGTGGTGGCGTTGGATGCTGAGAAGGCCTTCGACCAGGTTGAGTGGCCATATATGTTTACTGTATTATCTAAATTTGGGTTTGGTGATTCTTTTATTAATTGAATAAAAATCTTATATAAAGAACCAACTGCCTCAGTAATAACTAATAATAATATATCAAAATCCTTTAGATTACATAGAGGCACACGACAAGGAGATCCCATCTCTCCTTTTCTGTTCGCATTGATTTTGGGACCTCTAGCAGCTCGTATCCGCTTAAATCAGGACATATTACTGATAATACATCAAGGTTTACCTCAGAAATTATCTGCCTGTGCTGATGATGTGGTTCTATTCATATCTAAAGCTGAGTCCTCTATTGGCCCTTTACTACAGCTTATTGATGAATTTGGTTCCTTCTCAGGATATAAAATAAACTGGACAAAAAGTGAACTTATGCGTTTGTCAGGAGGGGCAAATATGGCTTATTTGCGAAGTACCCCGTTTAGATTAGCTCTAGATAAGTTTGAGTGCCTTGGTGTTGTAGTTATACGCAATATATCACAACTATTGAAGCTGAACTGGGATAGCAAGGTTAATCAATTAGAGAAAAATATTGAGTTTTGGTCTACATTGCCTATCTCGTTAGTGGGGCGAATTACTTATATATCTTTCAGTCCATCCCAATATGCATTCCTCTGGTGTACTTTAAAAAGCTTGATTCTATTATATCATCTTTTATTTGGGCAGGAAAGGTCCCTAGGATTTCTAGCAAACATCTGAATAAACATAAGACTTGTGGAGGCTTCGGTCTCCCAAACTTTAGATTATATTATTTGGCTGCACACCTAAACGTTTTTTCTTTTTGGCGCAAATGCGTACCAGGAGCTGATTTAGAAGGGCAGCCTTCATGGTTGATTATGGAACACACATCTTGTCGGCAAACTTGTCTCCCTGCCCTACTTAACAGCCCGACAAAGGTAAAAGATACACGTTATAGTAGAAATCCTATAATTTCAAATTCTAGGAAGGTTTGGAATCAGGTTTTGAGCACAGTGAAGAGTCCTAAAATGTATCTAGATGCCCCAATATGTGATAATCATGCGTTTAAGCCAGGGATGGAAGATGTTGCATTTGCGACATGGAGACAAAAGGGGATATGCTCCCTAAAAGATGTGTATATTGACGGACATTTAGCATCTTTTCAACAATTAAGTCTGAAATTTAATCTCCCCAAATCGCATTTTTTCAGATTCTTACAGTTGTGGCATTTCATCAAAGCCTCTATTCTACAGTATGAGACTGTCCTACAGCATTCTGCCCTTGATAACATTATGTCTGTTAAATCATACTCTAGAGGTGCTGTGTCTCGCCTTTATAATATTTTAGTAAATATACATATTCCCACATCCGACTCTTTTATGACGCAATGGCAAAATGACTTAGGGATAGAAATTACTGAAGAAATATGGCAGAAGTGTATTAAGGATATATACTGTAGTTCTATAAATACCAGACATACTCTGATTCAATTCAAGGTTTTGCATAGGCTGCACTTCTGTCCCACTAAACTTGGAAAAATATACAAGGATGTTTCACCTGTCTGTGCTAAGTGCTTAAAGGACCAGGGTACGTTGACTCATCTCTTTTTCAATGCCAAAAGCTACAGCTCCTATGGAATAAACTGTTTGATCTTCTAACTAAAGCGGTTGGCAGAGTGGTCCCCTATACACCCCTCACAGCATTGTTTGGGGTGACTGATCCAGGCTGGGTGAGGGATAAAAATGAGGCACAGATTATTTCTCTTATTACACTTTTGGCCAGAAAGGTGATACTTCTTTGTTGGAAATCTGATAAACCTCCTGCTTTTGAGATGTGGCTGAGGGAATTGGGAAATGTTCTTCACCTGAAGAAAATTAGGTATACATTGTCTGGTCGGGAAGGAGTTTTTGATAAGATATGGCAGCCAATAATCAGTTTGATAGATAAACTTAAATGATATGCGCTCGGTTTTTTTTGTTTGTTTTTTTATGCATTCCCTATTGTTTAACTTTCCTTTTTCAGTATAATTGCTTGTAAAGTGTCACCACCTTTTGTTGTTCTGATGTGTCCACCTTCCACTGTTTGTTTGTGTTCTGGAGGTGTGTTTTTGTTTGAGTTTTTTGTATGTGTGTGCTTATTGTATGTGAAAATCAATAAAAATAATTTAAAAAAAAAAGTGGTTTTAGACTAACACCCAACCCGACTAAGGCCAAAGACAGGTAGCCTAAAACACCCATCTGAAATCAAACCTCAGTCTATATATTGGTAGGCCAACGCCTGTCGCACAGAGGCACTGCTTTGCACATAATGTAGACAATAAATACCAGAACTCGTTGAATGTCCCTGAAGCAGGAACAGGATCAGAGAGTTGGAGAATTTTAGCATCATATTTAAAATACACAGACTGACCTATTTCCCACAATGTTTGCTGAACTTACCTCTCAAACAATATGTAACCACCACCCTGACTTCATTTCCTGTTCCCTTCCTGAAACATGGGAAGTTGAGTGATTTCATCTGTCCTAAGACGGAGAAAGGTGCGATCACACTGAAGCTCACTGACACATCTATGGAAAGCAAATGTTCTGGATTTGTTCATTTCCTGCCTTCACTTATCATAAATGATATAATAGTATTCTTAAAAATAACTGTCTTGCCTCACACTGAAGTAGAAATTTCTAATCATACAACCACAAACAGTTTATTAATCGAACATACTTATACCATTACCTTTTATGGGGCTGCACTAAATTTATTTTGATATTATAATTTACCTTCAGTATTTACCTTAAGTAAGGGCTGAATACGAATGAGCACGAGCCAAGCTGAATCAGACAAAATGTCAAAAAAGCCACAATTCATGCCACATCTGAGAGGGAAAAAGAATTGCAGAGGACAGCCATCCGAATACCCAAACTGCACTTCGACCCACCCCAGCTGATTCATCCACACATGTGGCGGGACGTGTGTGGTGGTTGCGTGTGTGGGAGGTGCATGTATAAACCCTGGCACAATCTCAACCGGCGTTAAAGATCCAAAGAGTCGTATCCAAAAGCTCAGATTCGTCAGGGATCTGAACCGTACACCTTCATACACACACACACACACACACACACACACACACACACACACACACACACACACACACACACACACACACACACACACACACACAGATTTTTTTTTTCCTTTCCCGTTACTTGTGTGCCAGAAAGATGTGTCGACATCAATTAAAAGTCTCTTTTCCCCTCCTCTCCCCTCCCAGGGTAATGATGAGGCATTTAGCAAGCTGTCATCAATAAATAGGTGGCTGGTGCAATTTTGTAGACAGCAAGGCTTTAGTTTTATTGATAACTGGCCTTCGTTCTGGGGCCACCGTGGCTTGCTGATGCCGGACAGCCTTCATGCTACTGGGGAAGGTGCCGCCATTTTGTCTGTGAACATAGACAGAGCTCTACAGGGAGGGTAACATTAGGACTTTACAGCAGGCCACACAGCAGGTGATTAGAGACCCTGCAAGGCTTATGACAAATGTGGGTGTGGAATTAATTTGCTTAGCGGGTAATTAGTGCAGAAACTCAAATATGGTGATAGTGCAGTTTATTGTGACTTGGAGGGAAATTCAATCAGTTGAGACTGTAGCCTGTTACTGCAGACATGTCCATAAAAATCATAGAGCGATATGCTTTGCAAACTTAATACCCATTGCTACATTGGATGATGTTGAAATTGAGCATGGCCCATTGGTTGTTTCAGCAATATCAAATATTTCGTGTCTGCTACCTACAACCCATGTGGAATGTCTCAAACCTAAACCTACTTCCAGATAGCTTATATATGCTACTCTGGAACCACCCCTAAATCCAAACAGTCCAACTGTCAACCCCACTGAGGTCCTTACTTAGCCTGGTTCTCATGAACATAAGATCACTGTCCTCAAAATCATTGATGATTAATGACCGAATTATGGATCATCACTAAGATATGATTGGGTTATGTGAAACCTGGCTTAAACCTACAGCTGTCCCCCCCCTTAAATGAGGTCTGCCCACCGGCATACAAATTTCGTCATGTCCCTCGTCATGCAAAGCAATGTGAGGGTGTTGCTCTTATTCATGAATCATAAATCAGTTCAGAAATCTTATTCATCTCGGTTTTGTGGGTCACAAATATAATTCGTTTGACCATCTAATTCTCTGCTCTGCCCATGATTTCAATTTCAATTTATTTTATTTATATAGCGCCAAATCATAACAAGGTTGCCTCAAGGTGCTTCACACAAGTAAGGTCTAACCTTACCAACCCCCAGAGCAACAGCGGTAAGGAAAAACTCCCTCTGAGGAAGAAACCTCAAGCAGACCAGACTCAAAGGGGTGACCCTCTGCTTGGGCCATGCTACAGATGCAAATTACAAAACAATTCACAAATGAACATACAGGAAATGTTGCCGGTGCACAGGACAGTTTCCGGAACAGACACCACACCCATCTCTGGATGGAGCCGCACTGGGCTCCGTATTGCCAAGGTCAAAAGAATAAAAATCAGCCGTGTTACTTTGTCACTGTATATAGGCCCCCTGGCCCATACTCTGAATTCTTAGATGAATTTGGTGAGTTCATCTGTAACTTGTCCACTAGTGCAGATAGCATTCTGATTATTGGTGACTTCAACATTCATATAAATAAGCCTTCTGATCCCCTCTGCAAATCATTTATGGAAATTGTGGATGCATTAGGATTTCTGCAATGCAGTTTGGATTCGACGCACATTAGTGTAAATACCGTGGATGGGGTTCTCACACGTGGTATTTCTGTCACAAATATGGACATCATGCCTCTTGCATCGGTGGCCTCTGATCACTCACTTATTAGGTTTACAGTTCTGCTGCCGTGTTTCGTGGAACACCAGCCTTATTTATCACTACGGAGATGCATCAACTCCTCAACTATGACTGAACTCAAAACTAGACTGCCTGATATCTTAGCTTTATGTTTGGGAAATGCCCAATCAGTAGACAGTCTTGTGGATAGTTTAAACTCAGCGCTCAAAATCACACTGACATGATTGTGCCACCTATATTAAAACCACGCCCCCCCAAAACCCAATCACCTTGGTTCAGTGATTGGTTGCGTGACCTCAAGCACAAGGCTAGAGGTCAAGAAGGGAAATGGCGTAGTTCAAGATTATTATGATTACAATTATTATTATTAAGAGTATTCCACCTCACGCGGCGTGATGCTATCTTACACTATACGCATGCACTGCTGACTACAAGCTGGGCTTATTACTCTTGTTCAACATGGTGGCAACACTTATTCATGGACAACCACCTATAAGCAGGGGTGGGCACAGTTCCGATAATCTGATAACAGATAATTAGCGAAGATAATGTTTTCATTATCTGATTATCGGATTATCTTTTTAGATAACTTTAAAATCCATTGTCGGACTAATTATCTTCCGATAAAGTTCCAAAAGTTCATGGAGTCTTCCATGCCCTAATATCTATCTGTGGTGCAAATTTGGTGAGAAGCCATGAAGTAGTTTGATGTAATCCTTTGAAGCATATATAAAGTGAAATCTTGATCCAGAATCTGGATTCGGATCCAGATCACCTCCAAAATTTAATGGAGTCTTCCATGGTCAAATCTGTACTGTGTTAAAACTAAATTTTTGTCCGATAACTTTTAGACTGATAACGTAGTAAACAGAGCTGAACAGTGGCAAACATTTTTAAAATTTAAAATCATTGAGCACCTACCTGTTAAAAGTATCATAACAGATGTATAGTTCTACCCTCTGCAAACAGAAGAGAGCTGCTTCCAGGAGAAATTGTTCTATCCTCTGCAGGCAAAAGAGAACTGGTCACAAAAAAATAAAAATTATTTCCTTTAACACCGTACTGATACGCCGGCAATATCACCCAAGTCATCCAGAGGCATACATTTTTAACTTATGGTTCAAATTTTAACCAAACTAATTTTGGACAAGTTATTTAAAATTACTGTCATGTCTGAAGTTTTATAAAATGAAAATATCAGATATTTTTTTAGTTTTAAAGTAATGTGCTCATTTTTAAGGTTTTATTGAGCACATGCTGTGCCCAGCAGTGCATTATGGGTAGGATAGGGTAGTCTTAGTACGTTCACGACGGGACATATGCATTTCAGACACTCTGCTCAGGCTCCACGGACAACAGCATTAAACTCTAGTGCCTAAAACTCTCGTGAATATATTCTCTGGGTTTATAGACATTGTTATTGTATTGTTATTGTGTTTAGTAAATTCCACGCATCTTAAATGTAGCAGACACGGATTATCTGGAATTTTGTTTTGGCAAGTTTTCAAGGCCTCTACTGCCATCTACTGGCCAGTAGTGTTCATGGCAGTTCATGGCAGTATTCGTCCTGAAGCTGGGCAGACGTTTCAGTTCAAACTGTACCACAGAGCCGCACGGTGTAAAAGTTCAGAGCTCACAATTTATGTTCTCACACACATTGTACGTTCAAAAGCCACACGTCGACTCGTATTTCCAGAAGCAAAACATAAGCTTTTTTTTTTCCAAACTTAATTTACAAAAACTCTCGATGGGAGACATCAAAGTTTAAAAACAAAACAACAAAAAACATTACAAGACAGCTCTGCGGTCTGTGGTCGTGAGATGTTAAACACAGCTTGTTACTCCATGTACAACTACATGATGCAGGACGCACGATTAGCCTGAAACTCGTTCCAAAAAATTCTCGCACAAATGAAAAATCATCTGAAAAAGGGCTAAAACTCGCACAATGTAAAACCAACATTTATGTGTCAAGACAATATTGAGTGCACGTTTTACAATCTAATAAAACGTGCGCACATTCTCTCCACATGCAAAACATTTTGCATTGACACTTCCAGGGCTCCGTAAAAATGCCTGTTTTTACATATAAAAAATGGAATATTTTACAAAAGCACATTTATCTGTAAACGCCAACACACGACACACATCACATTAACGTGCTGGTTTACATAAAGAATGACTGAATCAATCAGTGTTTAGCACAGGCACTTTTACCCAGAATCCTTTGCGATCTGTCTGTTTGTTACAAAACCTCAGAATTAGTGCATTATTCAACATTAAAAGATACGTGGTCTATTAGAAAAGAAACCGACCTTTTTATTTTTTTCAAAAACTATATGGATTTGAATCACGTGCGATTACATCAGACAAGCTTGAAGCCATTGTTTAGGAATGATGAGAGATTATTATATACATTATATACATTATATATATTACATTCCACTGTTAAAGGAGATTTTGTAATGAAAGACGTGCGGACGGATTCGCGCGTCGGCAGGCAGCCGCTCATGGCCCGGCGCCACAGAGAAACACCTCCATGTTGATAACCATTTGTAAAATTCAGGCGGCTTTCGATGGTTTTCAGTCGAGTGAGTATCCGAGAAACTGTTTAACAGCTGGGCATGTTCAAACTTGTCCCGTAACGCTTCCAACGGAGGTGTTTCTCTGTGGCGCCGGGCCATGAGCGGCTGCTTGCCGACGCGCAAATCTGTCCACACGTCTTTCATTACAAAATCTCCTTTAACAGTGGAATGTCCGGGTAAACTGCTGATCCCGACCTCTTCTGAAACTTCTCTGTTCTCTCACGACGTCCTGGGTCAACAGAGGCTTAAATTTGGAAGTTTTCAGCTCGAAACAGGCTGACGACGGCGGCTCGGAGCGCGGCGCACCCTCCGGCTCTGTGGGTTGTCCTTAAAGCAACAGTAACACTCCATAATCTCTCATCAGCCCTTAAAATTTTCACCGAAAACCAGCTGAATTTCTTGAATGGTGTCCACTTGGATGTGCCTTACAGTTTCTGAAAAAATTTTGATCAAGCAAAGCGGCAGTCTATGAGCCATTCCTAAACAATGAAAAAATAGACGGGAGGGGTGGACCACTCCTCACTCAAAGCCTGTCCACAGGCGAATGATGCAACCGACAGGCGTGAAAAAACTCACGCATGCCCACGAGGGTTCAAGCTTGTCTGATGTAATCGCACGTGATTCAAATCTATATTGTTTTTGAAAAAAATAATAAGGTCGGATACTTTTCTAATAGACCTCGTATATGTTATATTTTAACTTTGTACAAATGACAGAATTGACATTAATGGAGTTATTCTATCAGTATTCACACCAAACCATAAGTCAGCATGACTTTATTTTCCAAGACCTCCGCCTGACCGGAGCGTTGTGATTGGTAGAGAGCTGGCTTTGTGGCTGCTCTCAGGGTGTTTCTGTGCTGGAAGCCGTGTAGTAAACAAGAGCTTCCAGCAGGGGGCAGGATGTTCAAAGACAGAAGTGTGGGCTCATTGTCTGGGTCTGTTGTCGTTTTTGATGCTACAAGAAGCGATCGTGGTGTTAAAACTCAAATTCAGTTTATTAGTAGTTGCAAATGTACCAGAGACGATAATGGAATTTATCGGTTATCGTTATCTGTAACTTCTGATACATTTTTGGGTGGTTTATCGTTTTATCTTTATCAAAGATAACTTTCCAGATATCTGATTATCTGTTATCGAAGTAAATGTTTTGGTTATCTGTGCCCACCACTGCCTATAAGTCACTCCACTTTTTGGCACAAGATTTCTCAGATTACCTCGAGAAGAAAATAGACGACATTAGGTTAAACATATCCCAGCATGCCTTAACCCAGACACTACACCCTGCTATTGAGGTGGGTGCCATCACTGAGGTATTAACAAGATTTACAGAATTTGACAGTATCTCACTAGGTGTGCTGACGAAACTCGTAATGTCTACAAAAAGCACAGCCTGCTTTTTTGATCCTATACCAACAAAACTGTTTAAGGATCTGTGGCCCACTCTTGGGCCTACTGTACTGGAAAGTATTAATCTCTCATTAACCTCTGGATCTGATCCTAAATGTTTATAATCTGCAGTGATTAAACCATTACTTAAAAAAAATCTAATTTTGACCCTTGTGTATTGAAAAACTGTAGGCCAATATCAAATCTATCATTTTGCTTTAAAATTAATCATTTTTTTGAACCACTGCAGTCTGCTTTCAGAAATCCACAGAGACAGCTCTCACTAAAGTGGTGAATGATCATCTGTTTGCAATGGATTCGGCCACCACTATGATTCTGGTGCTGTTAGATCTCAGTGCTGCATTTGATACCGTCGATCATCATATTCGACTCGATAGGCTGGAGAATCATTTTGGGATTACTGGAAATGCCCTTGCATTGTTGACGTAATACTTGACCAGTCGTTCTCGCCGTGTTTTATACATTAACACTACCTTTAACCTTAGTGAAATGAAATTTTGAGTTCCACAGCGGTCCATCTTAGGCCTCCTGATTTTCTCCCTTTTTAAGCACCCCTTGGGCACATATTGTGGCATTTTGGGATGACCTTTCATTGCTATGCTGATGACACTCAGTTATACATGCCGATTAACTGCTGGTAATCTCATCCACATAAAATCCTTAGAAGATTGCCTTGCATCAGTGAAAAGCTGGATGTCTAGCAATTTCCTGCTTTTAAACTCTGACAAGACTGAAATGATGGTTCTTGGTCCAGTGAGACATTGGCATCAATTTGACCAGCTAACAGTTAGCCAAGGCTCGTGTTGTATACATCACAGTGACAGAGTGATAAATCTTGGGGTAATGTTTGATCCTACGTTGTCCTTTGACCTCCATATTTGAGATATACGAGGAATGCTTTTTTCCACCTGCGAAATATAGCGAAGATTCGTCCCCATCCTGTCTATGGCTGATGCTGAGACCCTGTTTGCTTTTGTCTCTTCTAGATTGATCTACTGCAATTTTGTATTTTCTGGTTTACCTAAGTCCAGCATTAGGGGTCTCCAACTGGTTCGAAATGCTGCTGCCAGACCTTTGACAGGAAGCAGATAGTTTGACCACATTAAACCCATTTTGGCATCTCTTCACTGGCTTCCTTTCACTGTGAGATCAGATTTTAAGGTTCTGCTATTTACCTATAAAATTGTTCACGGACTGGCACCTCTCTACTAAGCTGACCTAATTAAACCCTACTTACTGGCCCAGGTTCTGCGTTCTCAGGGTGCAGGACTACTTTGTGTCCCTAGGGTGAATAAAAAGTCTGCAGGTCACAGAGCTTTCTCTTATTGTGCCCCTGTTCTGTGGAATGATCTCCCTGCATCAATAAAACAGTCAGATTCTGTAGAAACTTTCAAGTCCAGACTTGCACTTATTTTTGCTTATGGCTAGCATACTAGCCATAGTATGTTACTATGCTTTTACCCTTTTAAATTCATTTTATTAGGAAACAGAGCGGGCTGCTGCCTCAACTTTATCTAAAGTCTGGATCTTTTCGTGAAGCCTAAGGCGAGTGGCTGGCAATCACCTTAGTATTTCTTCTGTTTTTCTTATTCGTTAATGCTGACAAATTATAGTGTATTTGTTGTCTTTCCGATGCCTGATTCTCATTTTTCCTCTCTGTTTGAGTTTCGGCTCCATCCAGAGATGGGAATGGTGTCTACTTCTGCAACCCTCCTGTCCTGTGCACCCGCAAAAATTTCCTGTATATTCATTTTGTCAGTTGTTTTGTCAATTGTGTCGGTAGCATGGCCCAAGCAGAGGGTCACCCCTTTGAGTTTGGTCTGCTTGAGGTTTCTTCCTCAAATGATCAGAGGAAGTTTTCCTTTCCACTGTCGCCTGTGTGCTTGCTCTGGGGGTTGGCAAGGTTAGACCTTACTTCTCTGAAGCGCCTTGAGGCAACTTTATTGTGATTTGGTGCTATAAAAATGAAAATAAATTGGAGGGAGAGTGGGGGGGGCAGGCAAGTGAGTGGAAAGTGCTGTCTGAATGCGATGTCAATAATAAAATTGCTTGTTATAGTTTGAATGCAAAGGTTTATGGATTTTTTTTTGTTGTTGTTACTTTCGGGCTTGTGTACTGTGTACCATTGTCTGGTTGTGTTTTGTAAATTTGATTTCATTGATTCATTTTGCACTCTTTTTTTGTATTTGTCGTCGTGTGTGTCTGTGTATCCAAACGTGTATATATGTATGTATGTATGTATGTGTATATGTATATATGTGTATGTATATGTATATATATATATATATATGTATGTGTGTGTGTACGAGGTCTGTTAGAAAAGTATCCGACCTTATTATTTTTTTCAAAAACCATATGGATTTGAATCACGTGTGATTGCGTCAGACAAGCTTGAACCCTCGTGCGCATGCGTGAGTTTTTTCATACCTGTCGGTTGCTTCATTCTCCTGTGAGCAGGCTTTGAGTGAGGTGTGGTGTACCCCTCTCGTCTATTTTTTTATTGCGAATAAATGTCTGAACGATTTGGAACTTTGCTGCATCAATTTTTTTCCAGAAACTGTAAGAGACCTCCAGGTGGACACCGTTCGAAAAATTAATATGGCTTTCAGGGACGATTTTATGGGGATTAAACAGATTAAGGGGTGTTACTGCCCCTTTAAGGACGGCCCACAACTGCTGATGGACAGGCTGACACCCCGCACAAACAACCAGATCATTTCCAACGTGAAAGCTTTGTTGATCCGGGACCTCCTCTGACTTTCACAAAAAGGCAGAAGATGTGGACATCAACACTTTTTCCGGCACATTCCACCGTTACAGGAGTTTTTTTTTCATGGAAAAAGAAGCCGAGGGACGCGCCACAGAGCCGTTCATTACGCGGGACAAAACCACCTCGGTGTTGGTCTCACAGGACAGCTTAAAGGTGGATTTCAGGCGGATTCCCGTTGCTTTCCAGTCGTGTGAATATCCGATTATGATTGTGCATGAGCTGAAGATGCCAGAACATGTCCTGTGAGGCTTCATCACGCCGTTTCTTTTCGCCATGCAGCTCCGCCGCGACGCGCGGAATTCCTCCGCCTTTGTTCCTCTTTCCATGACAAAAACTCCTGTAACAGTGAAATGTGCTGTTCATTTCTAAACTGGACGCTGTCTTGATCCGGTATGTCCTCTGACTAGCACAGGAATTGTGAAAAGATGTGGACATCAGCACTTTTTCCAGCACATTAAGACAGACGTGCGGAGGAGTGCGGCGCGTCGTGGTGCAGCCGCTCGGCGCAAAGAAACGCCGTGATGAAGCCTCACGGGACATGTTAGGGCTTGTCCAGCTCAAGCTCAATTTGTCGGATATTCACACGACAGAAAAGCAACCGGAATCCGTCTGAAAGCCGTCCCGAGAGACCAACACCGAGGTGGTTTTGTGCCGCGTCAAGAGCGGCACGGTGGCGCGTCCCTCGGCTTCTTTTTCCATGAAAAAAAAACTCCTGTAACGGTGGAATGTGCCGGAAAAAGTGCTGATGTCCACGTCTTTTCACAATTTCTTCATTTTTTTTCCCTGTGACCCTTAATCAGAGTAAGCAAGTTAAAGGTGAGTGAGTTAATACTTTTTATCTTTACCAATCAAAAACATAAATTCATTATCAAATATGTAACATGATTATCAAGCTAAATTACAAAATCACTATACACACACACACACACACACACACACACACACACACACACACACACACACACATATAATATATATATACTCAACAAAAATATAAACGCAACACTTTTGGTTTTGCTCCCAATTTGTATGAGATGAACTCAAAGATCTAAAACTTTTTCCACATACACAATATCACCATTTCCCTCAAATATTGTTCACAAACCAGTCTAAATCTGTGATAGTGAGCACTTCTCCTTTGCTGAGATAATCCATCCCACCTCACAGGTGTGCCATATCAAAATGCTGATTAGACACCATGATTAGTGCACAGGTGTGCCTTAGACTGCCCACAATAAAAGGCCACTCTGAAAGGTGCAGTTTTGTTTTATTGGGGGGAGGATACCAGTCAGTATCTGGTGTGACCACCATTTTCCTCATGCAGTGCAACACATCTCCTTCGCATAGAGTTGATCAGGTTGTCAATTGTGGCCTGTGGAATGTTGGTCCACTCCTCTTCAATGGCTGCGCGACGTTGCGACGACGAACTGGAGTCAGGTCGAGACCCCGATGAGGACCCCGAGCATGCAGATGAGCTTCCCTGAGACGGTTTCTGACAGTTTGTGCAGAAATTCTTTGGTTATGCAAACCGATTGTTTCAGCAGCTGTCCGAGTGGCTGGTCTCAGACGATCTTGGAGGTGAACATGCTGGATGTGGAGGTCCTGGGCTGGTGTGGTTACACGTGGTCTGCGGTTGTGAGGCTGGTTGGATGTACTGCCAAATTCTCTGAAACGCCTTTGGAGACGGCTTATGGTAGAGAAATGAACATTCAATACACGAGCAACAGTTCTGGTTGACATTCCTGCTGTCAGCATGCCAATTGCACGCTCCCTCAAATCTTGCGACATCTGTGGCATTGTGCTGTGTGATAAAACTGCACCTTTCAGAGTGGCCTTTTATTGTGGGCAGTCTAAGGCACACCTGTGCACTAATCATGGTGTCTAATCAGCATCTTGATATGGCACACCTGTGAGGTGGGATGGATTATCTCAGCAAAGGAGAAGTGCTCACTATCACAGATTTAGACTGGTTTGTGAACAATATTTGAGGGAAATGGTGATATTGTGTATGTGGAAAAAGTTTTAGATCTTTGAGTTCATCTCATACAAAATGGGAGCAAAACCAAAAGTGTTGCGTTTATATTTTTGTTGAGTGTATATATATATATATATATATATATATATATACAGTGAGGAAAATAAGTATTTGAACACCCTGTGAATTTGCAAGTTCTCCCACTTAGAAATCATGGAGGGGTCTGAAGTTTTCATCTTCGGTGCATGTCCACTGTGATAGACATAATCTAAAAAACAAAAAAATCCGAAAATCACAATTTGTTTGTATGTTACTGCTGCAAATAAGTATTTGACCCCCTACCAACCAGTAAGAATTCTGGCTCACACAGACCTGTTAAATTTTCTTTAAGAAGCCCTCTGCACTCTTTGCCTATATTAATTGCACCTGTTTGAACTTGTTACCTGTATAAAAGACACCTGTGCACACACTCATTCAGTCACACCCCAACCTATCCACCATAGCCAAGACCAAAGAGCTGTCTAAATGGATGGACTACAGGACAACAGACAAGCAGCTTGGTAGAAGACAACAACTGTTATGATTATTTATTAGAAAGTGGAAGAAACACAAGATGACTGTCACCGCAAAGTGTTCAAATACTTATATATATATATATATATATATATATGAGTCGGAGTCGTGATAACATAGATAACGATGCAGAGTAAGCGCTTAGTAACCCAGTGAATGAACAATCACCCATGTAAACACTGGATAGTTGTCAAACCCCCGCCTCATATCTGTACTTCATGAGAATCATGTCCTTGTACTTCATTTTAAAATTGTTTATGTTTGCACTTTGCTTTAGCCTCATATTCAAACAGTTCCATAGCTTCACTCTGAATATTGATGATCAAAACCCTCGAGTGGTTCCAACCCTGGTTTGAAAAGGAATTTCCCCATTTACCCTACATTATGTATAATCTGTATCTTTTTTTGAATAGTCATTGCCCCAGATTTCTACACAATACATTAAATATTGCAAAGCTAGTCAACAGGAGAGAATATAGAGTGATTTCTGCTTCAGAACCTGTTTTGCCCTGTTCAGTACTGAAATGCTTCTTGACAGTTTACAAGGTGAACACAAAAACACTCCTTGGTTTCAAATATTTATAATATCAAAAGTCACATGAATAATTTTATAATTTTGGTATCTACAGTTGCGGAAATCCAAGTTGTTTTCTCTTCTGCAGATTATTCTTCAAAATCTAATAATTATTCTGGTGATTAATCGAGTAATCGGAGAAAAAGTACTTTTGCATTTTTAAACAACATCAATAGTCCAGGGCTCTCCCTAAGCAATGGCACAGTGTCGCTGTACCAAAGTCTTGACATTTTGCTGAAATGGCAGTGGGATGTGACTTTTTTGTTTTGTTTTTTCCCCAACTTGTAAAATTTAACCATTTTTGAGTTCTTATTTTTTTTTAGGTTGGTGACCTGGGTCCCTGCATAATTTATTTATTTTTTTATCCCTCTTTCTCTGCATTTCAGCAGATGCATTTCAGCTTGCAAGCCTTACAGTCCCTTTTTTTTATTATTATTTTATTTAAGTTACAGTGTTTGTGAAGCATTGTGTGTTGCCCAAAAAGCAAAAATTAAAAAGCGAAACACTCAGTGCGAGTCTGAGCAAAACACAGAAAAAAGAGTAGACTTCTGCTGAGAGGATCTTCTTTCAGAAACTGTTTGTCACTGTGACAGGAACAGAGCTGTGACTCGCCTGGTGTAAGGGGAGTGCTGAGAGCCCCTCACACCGGGCAGAGAGAGGCATAGTAGCCGGCTGGCAGGCAAATAGCCACTCCCCATGTAGAGCGGACTGTGTGTTTTTTAAAAATGGACACACTGCTTTGCTTTAAATGCGCAGTAAGTCTAATTCAGATGATCAGTGTGGCCTCTCTTTCTCTTAAAAGTCTTTATTTTACTCTGTGTATCACCTTGGAAAGCTGTAGCTTTAGGTGCTAAATTGATTAGCGTTTACATGGCTTATGCGCATGCTCTAGTCTTCTGTTTTTTTTCTGGAGACGTTACAACGCCACACACAGGCCTAGCATATGTACTACAATGTTAAACAGAGCTTCAGGGCACAAAATTTGCCTTGAACATTTTTGTAATCAAATTATTCGAGTTACTTGACTAATCCTTTCAGCCCTACTTCCAAAAGTTCATGGAGTCTTCCATACCCTAATATCTATCTGTGGTGCAAATTTGGTGAGAATCCATGAAGTAGTTTGATGTAATCCTTTGAAGCATATATAAAGTGAAATCTTGATCCAGAATCTGGATTCGGATCCAGATCACCTCCAAAATTTAATGGAGTCTTCCATGGTCAAATCTGTACTGTGTTAAAAACTTTGTCAAAATCCATGCAGTAGTTTTGACGTAATCCTGCTAACAGTAATCGTTCAAAGCGTATATAAAGTGAAACGTGATCCAGAATCCGGATCCAGATCAACTCCAAAATTTCAAGAGTTCTTCGTTGGCCAAATATCTGTCTGGCCTGAAAATTTCTGCAAAATCCGTGCAGTAGTTTTGACGTAATCCTGCTAAGGGCCCCTTCACACACAGTGTGAATATGTACAACTCAGGGCACCTCACGTCGTAACAGCTCGTTTTAGCAAACCACACAAATATCACACTGACGGGCAGGTGTGTGCGATCCTGGTCTGACCGTTCATACATGTGGGAACACAGTGCAAGCAGCTGCACGATGTGGTTACACATCGTGCAGCTGCTGTGAAGAAACAATAAATAAAAAATAAAATAATACATGCTGCGACGTTTTCATGGACGCGGGAACACAGCAGCTTTTTCACAGCAATTTCAGTTTCAATTTTCAGTTTATTTTCATTTATATAGCACCAAATCACAACAGAGTTGCCTCAAGGCGATTCACACCATGAGCAACAGTGGTAAGGAAAAAATCTCTCTCTCTGAGGAAGAAACCTCAAGCAGACCAGAATCAAAGGGGTGACCCTCTGCTTCGGCCATGCTACAGACATGAATTGCAGATCAATTCACAGAACAATTCAGAAAACAAATATACAGGAAATGCTTTTGGTGCACAGGACAGGAGGGTCGCCAGCACAAATACAACTCCCATCTCTGGATGGAGCTGCACCTTAAACAGACAGAAAAAAACAGAATCAGGCATCAGAAAGACAAGAAATACTGTTTAATTTGCCAGCATTAAACAACAAGAAAAACAGAAGAAACACTAGCTACTAGCTAGGGCTACTAGCCCTACACTTCACTAAAAGACCCAGAATTTAGGTAAAGTTGAGGCCGCGACATGCTCCGTTTCCTAATAGAGTTAAAAGCGTAAAACAAAACTATACCATTATGCAAGCCATACGAAAGGGAAAATAAGTGTGTCTTAAGTCTGGACTTGAAAGTCTCCACATAATCTGACTGTTTAATTGACGCAGGGAGATCATTCCACAGAGCAGGGGCACGATAAGAGAAAGCTCTGTGACCTGCAGACTTCTTATTCACCCTACGGACACAAAGTAGTCCTGCACCCTGAGAACGCAAACCCCAGGCCGGTACATAAGGTTTAATTAGGTAAGCTAGGTAGGGAGGTGCCAGTCCATGAACAATTTTATAGACTAGTAGCAGAAACTTAAAATGTGATCTCACTGGGACAGGAAGCCAGTGAAGGGATGCCAAAATTGGTGTAATGTGGTCGAACTTTCTGCTTTGTGTCAAAAGTCTGGCTGCAGCATTTTGAACCAATTGGAGAGCCCTAATGCTGGACTGCGGTAAACCAGAAAATAAAACATTGCAGTAGTCCAATCTAGAAGAGATAAACGCATGGATCAGGGTCTCAGCATCAGCCATAGACAGGAATGCCTGATATCAGGATCTAAATTTCCTTGTTGGTTGGCAGGTAGAAAAGACCTGGTCCAGGTTAGCCTGGCAAAGGATGAACCTGCATTAAACATCCTCAACCTTCTCCCTTAAGGCACGTTGGACTAATTGTTTGGCCTGTGTCAAGGAATTTCATCACATACAGCAGATAAAATAAATATTGAACACATCACCATGTTTCTCAAATCAACATGCAGATCCACTTCAGATCCTGTGCCGACCCTGAATGAAAAGCAAGGGAGAACCTGAAAGGACTCATTAAAAAGTAAAGTTAATACAACTGAAAAAGTAACACAACCTGCTGCGAAAGATCTTCAGATTTTTCAGCTTCAGGAACCATGCAGTTGAATCAGTTTGCTTCTCTGAGTTATTAGTTCATTCCAAAGATAATTTTTATCTGAACCAAATCTGAGTTGCTTGTTGTAATGAAAAGTTGAGTAAACTTAACCACCTCTTCTGTGTGAACTCAAAGGCTTACTGAGGACAAGTCAACACAACTATCAGGCCTGAAGTTAAGAAAAGTTAAAAACCTTTCACAGCTTGTTATGTTACATTTTTAAGTTGACTCAATCTTTTATTTTTTACGGTGTTTGATGTTTTCCCCTTCCCTTTTTTCCCCTGAAACAACATCTAAAAATAGTCACCGTTAGTCTGTCTAATATAACACGATATGTAAGCCAACCATAAGACTGTTTACAATTTTGTAGGAATCTTATTATTTGTCCCAGTGCAGACACCACTAGTAGCCCACGGTCCGTAATCTGGTGGTGAGAAAATCAAGCACCCCTTTTCAGAGTGCACTTTATTTTCACAAGTGCGCATTCATGCAGCACACATTTATGTCAGGTCAATCATCTGACAGAAAAAGTCCAAGCTGTGTTTTGTGATGTTGAAATCTACACAATACTGTGAAAGAGCCTTCATATTTTATTTGGGAGATTTTTGGCACCAAACATCCTCTTGCTAAAGTCTGATCATGAATAACAGTCAGGTTTTAACGTCCGGCATGTACAGATTAAAATCACTACATGGACACTTCAGAGAGATTTTAGGACGACTTAATTTAATTTATTTCATTTATATAGCACCAAATCACAACAAAGCTGCCTCAAGGCGCTTCACACAAGTAAGGTCTAACCTTACCAATTCCTAGAGCAAGCACACAGGTGACAGCGATAAGGAAAAACTCCCTCTGATGATTTGAGGAAGAAACCTCAAGTTGTACCTCAATCAGGGATCAGAAACACAATAAATACAGTATAATTTATCAGCATTAAGCAACAGGAAGAACAAAAGAAATACTAAGGAGATCACTTGCCACTAGCCCTAAGCTTCATTAAAAGACCCAGAATTTAGATAAAGTTGAGGGCGCGGCCCGTTCATTTCCTAATAAAATGAAATTGAGAGTAAAAAGCATAGTAACATACTATGCCAGTATGCTAGCCATACAAAAGGGGAAAATAAGTGCATCTTAAGCCTGGAACAGGGGCACGATAAGAGAAAACTCTGTGACCCGCAAACATTTTATTCACCCTAGGGACACAAAGTAGTCCTGCACCCTGAGAATGCAAGGCCAGGGCCGGTACGTAGGGTTTAATTAGGACAGCTAAGTTGGGAGGTGCCAGTCCGTGAAGATTTTTATAGGTTAGTAGCAGGACCATAAAATCTGATCTCACAGGGACAGGAAGCCAGTGAAGAGATGCCAAAATGTGTTTAATGTGGTCAAAGTTTCTGCTTCCTGTTAAGTCTGGCAGCAGCATTTTGAACCAGTTGGAGACCCCTAATGCTCGAGTGCTGTAAACCAGAAAATAGAACATTGCAGTAGTCCATTCTAGAAAAAACAAATGCATGAATCAGGGTCTCAGCATCAGCCATAGACAGGATGGGATGAATCTTCACTATATTTCACAGGTTGAAAAAAGCACTCCTTGTAATATCTCAAATATGGAGGTCAAAGGACAACGTAGGATCAAAAATTACTCCAAGGTTTATCACTTTGTCACTGTGATGTATGCAACACGAGCCTAGATTAACTGTTAGCTGGTCAAATTGATGCCAATGTCTCACTGGACCAAGAACCATAATTTAGTCTTGCCAGAGTTTAAAAGTAGGAAATTGCTAGATATCCACCTTCTCACTGATTTCAATTTCAATTTATTTTCATTTATGTAGCGCCAAATCACAACAAAGTTGCCTCAGGACACTTCACACAAGTAAGGTCCCAACTTACAACCCCCAGAGCAAGCAAACAGGCGACAGTGGTAAAGAAAAACTCCCTCTGATGATTTGAGAAAGAAACCTCATGCAGACCAGACCCATAAAAGGGGTGACCTTCTGCTTGGGCCATGCTACCGACACAATTTACAAAACAATAAACAAACCGAAAATACAGGAATTTTTGCTGTGCACAGGACGGGAGGGTTACAGAAACAGACACCACACCCATCTCTGGATGGAGCCGCACCTCAGAGAGAAAAAAAAACAGAATTAGGCATCAGAAAGACAACAGATGCAGTATAATTTGTCACCACTGATGCAAGGCAGTCCTCTAAGGATTTTATGTGGATGAGATTACCAGCAGTTATCTGCATGTATAACTGACTATCATCAGCATAGCAATGAAAAGTAATCCAAAACACCGCAATATGTCGCCAAGGGGTGCTATATAAAGGGAGAAAAGCAGGGGGCCTAAGACTGACCCCTATGGAACCCCCAATTTCATGTCACTAAGGTTAGAGGTAGTGTTGGTGTACAAAACACCGTGAGAACGACTGGTCAGGTATGATGCCAACCATGCAAGGGCACTTTCAGTCATCCCAAAATGATTCTCCAGCCTTTTGAGTAGAATATGGTGATCCACGGTATCAAACGCAGCACTGAGATCTAACAGCACCAGAACCATAGTGGTGTCCGAATCCATTGCAAGCAGATGATCATTCACCACTTTAGTGAGAGCTGTCTCTGTGGATTTATATTTTCTGAAAGCAGACTGCAGTGGCTCAGAAAGATTATTCTCAGTAAGGTGGTCCACAAGCTGCTGTGAAACCACTTTTTCCAGAATTTTAGAGCAAAATGATAGATTTGATATCGGCCTATAGTTTTTCAATGTACTAGGGTCAAAATTAGATTTCTTAAGTAATGGTTTAATCACTGCAGATTTGAAACATTAAGGAACAGATCCAGAAGTTAATGAGAGATTAATCATTTCCAGCACAGTCAGCCCAAGAGTGGGCCACACGTCCTTAAACGGTTTTGTTGGTATGGGATCAAATAAACAGGTTGTGCTTTTAGCTGATGTTACAAGTTTCGTTAACACACCCAGTGAGATACTCAGTGATGGCACCCACCTCAGTAGCAGGGTGTAGTGCAGGGTGCTTAATCTTTTCTGAACCGAGATCTACTTTTAAAGTTGACAGTGTATTGAGATCTAACAAGTCATATCAAATGCCACAATATATTGTGCACCAATATCATAACACAATTTTCTGGCAGGTTTTAACAATAATAATGCATCACTGAAGTAAATGTGCATGGTGGAAAAGAATTCACACAAGTAGACCTAGGACTGGCCTCATGTTGGAAAAGGTGTTCCCTACCTTAGTGGGCCTTCTGGCACCGAGAGGAGGAAGCTGGTCTCATAATCTGGAGCTGAGTGCAGCTGTAAGCAGGCACTCAGGGACTCTCTTTCTGCATTAGATTCCAGATTTGGACATTCATGTCAGGGTTGCTCTGGATTTGAGCTCAGTGTCATTTTTCAGTGTGAGGATCCAGGTTGAAGAGTGATGCCATTTTGGACGATATACAGTCCACATCTATATGTTCCCCAAATGGAAAACAGAGAAAACTGACAACAGGCTCCTTGGATGCAAAGTTAGTGAAGCACCTGTCAAATTCTGACAAGATGCTCTGCACGTGATCATCATAACGTGCACTCTTTGGCTCCACAGTCTTTGTCCTGGTTCTTAAGTTCTGTGTCCATGTGTGGAAAGTTCTGCAGGTCTCACTGTTGCAACCTGCTTGATAGCACATGTAATATGCTTTTAAACTTGCTTTCAAATCCAAAAGCTGTGCATATTCAGCATGATTTGAATGTTTCAGAAATTCTTTCATTTCAGGTAGACCGTTCCAGAAATTTACCTCTGCTGAGCCACCTAACATCTGTGTGCAGCAGATGTGTGTCTCCTCCATCTGTGAACAGAATAAATGCATCCTCAGACTCCTGGCCTGAACAGAACACTGCAATCTTGTTCGCCACATTCATCACTCTTTTGTGGACCATTGTGCTGCTCGCCAACTTCTCAATTCCTGGACTTTCGGGCGAGCAGAGGGGATTTAGCCAGGTTAGCATTAGAAGTTAGCATTGTATTTCTTGTGATTTTTCTGAAATGTCGCTCCAAACTCCCTTTCTTCAGTAAAGCCACATTTACATTGCAGATAAGAGATGGATTTGCCATTCGAATAAATGAAAAAATAATCCAAGATGAAAATTATAATTTTTCATTTCTTATCATCCACCATAGAAGAGCTCTTCTTCTTCTCTGCCGTTTAATGGCAGCCGGCATCCTTATTGGTGCATTGCTGCCACGTGCTGGATCAGTCTGTTATAGCAGCACTAAATCACCTCTAGTCCATTGATAGATTTTTTTTTTTTTTTCTTTCATGCGATCGACTAGAACTCAGCCTGCGATTGACCGGTTGATGGCGATCGACTGGTTGGGCACGCCAAGTGTAGTGGCTGACTTACAGTCAATGAGGAGAATAAAGTGTGTTTCAGATGACGTATTGATATGTCGTCTGGAACACATATAGATGTGTTTATGCTAAAACTGCGGCCCTGGTTGGTTTTGAATGTTTTTGACTGGTTTTTGGCAGGCAGTAGCCCTCTGCTCTTACCAAAGCTACATACTGGGTCTCGATCTTTTATCAGTACATAGTTCCAGACCGCACTGGCTTACTTTCACCCCTGTTAAAAACCATTATCAAATTACTGTTACAAATTATTATTGCAGTTGGTGTAATTGAAGTTTAAAATAACTTAATTTGTTGTGAATTGTATTTACCAGTTTTCACAAATTACTTTTCCAGATTAGAAATTTTGCTGGTGCACAACTTCATGTATGGATGAGTCAACAGCCAAATTTTCATCATATAACTCACATTTTCATGTTGCAAAATGATGTGTGGACCAGTGTGTTGCAGATGTGTGTATGTGCAGCTGAGCAGTGTGTGCAGCATCATTATCCTGCCTTCAGTTCCCCTTCACTGCTTTTTTCTGTCTTCCCACACACCAATCTTTTATTCAGCACTGTGTACTTCCTTCTTCTTGAAGGAGACTGTGTGTGTGTGTATATCCTTTGAAGCTGTTCGAGTGGCTCTCACACATAAAAACGACAGTAGTTCAAAAGAGTTTGGCCACAATAGAAGTCGCTTGTATGAATAACCTTTTGGAGAACTGTGAGGCTCTATGATCTGTTGTACTTTCTGCTGGTTATTGCCGTGATTCACAGATGGGGTCTTTGCAGGAGGTGGTTGTTTGACAACTGGTGGAAATATAATCAACAACAGAAGTACTAAGTTAAGAGAGACTCATATTTGTTTGGTAAGATTTGTTCAAACAAAAACAAAATAGTTGATGTGCAGAGCTGCAGAGGTCTCAAACTGATTTCAGAAAGGGCCAAGAGGTTGCAGGTTTTCTTTCCAACTAGGGCTGCAGCTATCGAATATTTTTGGAATCGAATATTCTATCGATTATTTTATCGATTAATCGAGTAATCGGATAAAAAGTACCTTTGTGTTTTTAAACAATATCAGTAGTGGCAGGGCTCTTCCTAAAGCAGTGGTACAATGTTGTGTGCTGTGCCATCATGCAGATTTTTAAGTTTAGGGTGTTCTCTCTCTCCGTTATTATTTATTTTTTCATATTAAGAATTTTGGAGCTTTGCCAAACCATAAGCCCAGGCAGTCTGTGAAATCTTCAGTGTGCGGACAGTGCATTCTTTTTTCCTTCTTATTGCATATTTCATTTGCACTTTTTATTACTGTGATTTATTCAGTGTTTAGTATATATTTCTACATACCGTACAGAATGCAGCTCAAACCAAAGTCAAATTCTTTGTTTTTTGTGGATACTTGGCGAATAACACAGCCTTTGAAAAACGTTTGTGGATTGCAGCGTTTCCACAAAAGCTGCCTGTTGATAAAAACTCTTACCAGATCTGAATTAAAGCTTTTTTTAATCATTAAACATGACTCATTTAAAGTACGCGTCCTTTCGGTTCATCTGCGGAGGTGGAGAACAGCGAGTGGAGCAAAACGTGTTTTTTAAATAATATATACAAACACACTTCAAACTTCACTTTAAATGCGCAATAAGTCAGTTTCAGATGATCCACGTGGACCCTTTCTCTTAAAAGGCTTTATTTTACTCAGCGTGTGGCTTTGCAAACTTGTAGCATCGCCTGCTACACTAATTAGCACTATGGTCTTCTTCTGTATTTTTTGTGGGAGCATTACAGCGCCACATACAGACCTGGCATATGTACTACAGTCTTAAACGAAGCCTCGAGGCAAAGAATTTGCCTCGAACATTTTTTGTAATCGAATTATTCTAATTACTCGATGAATCATTTCAGCCTTATTTCCAACCACCCACTCCACCAGGTGATTTCACCGATTAACATCACTTTGAGCAGATGGAATCAGTTAATCAGTGAAATCACCCGAGAGCCCGGTTTCATAAAGCATTCTAATCTTTTAGTCTACTAAACTTATTTAGTCGACTAAGGTTAGTCGCCCGACATTAGCCGTCTAATCTCCATTTCACATCAACTCTGTCTAACATTAGTCGACAATTTTGATGGGCATAAGCGGCCTCACCAGTGCCGTTGCGAAGAATAGTCATTTGCTACAAACATGGCAGAGTACGCCGCACCAGAGAAGTGTTCCCAGCCTCAGCGTCCGTAGACATCTCCAATGGATTATTCTGGTCCCAGAACACCCTCTCCCGCTGCAAGGCTCTCCTTCCTTCCTGCTCTATAAATTGGTGGTACATGATAGCTGCCATTTTTGAGATTGGATGCTGAAGATTTGTCAGCTAAAATAAGATTAGCCTCCTCTGTACCAGGCTAAAACTTTAGTCAGCTAACATGAAACTTTAGTTGACTAAGCACTTTGTGCAATGACTAACATCAAAACATTAGTCGACTAAGTGTCTTTAGTGACTCAACAAAATTAGACTGCTTTATGAAACCGGCCTCAGGTGGAATGGGTGGTTGCAAAGAAAATCTACACCATCTTGCACCCTTTCAGGAAGCAGTTTGAGAACTCTATATTATAGAGGAATAAAGTTGACCAGTCACAGCATGACGTAGTCGGAGTAACTGTATGAGGAAGTTGGGTGTGGTAGAGAAATATGTGAGGTCTGCCCGCCTTCGAAGCCCGACAGCCCCGCTGCTGCTGCTGCTGGAACACTGCCGTCGGCGCTTGTCTGCCCGCCTTCGAGGCCCGACAACCCCGCTGCTGCTGGAACACTATCGTCTTTGCTTGTCTGCACACCTTTGAGGCCCGACAATCCCATGGCTGCTGCTGCTGGAACACCGCCGTCGGTGCTCGTCTGCCCGCCTTCGAGGCCCGACAGCCCCGCGGCTGCTGCTGCAGGAACACTGCCGTCTGTGCTTGTCTGCCCGCCTTCGAGGCAGACAGCCCTGCAGCTGCTGCTGCTGGAACACCATCGTCGGTGCTCGTCTGCCCGCCTTTGAGGCAGATAGCCATGCGGCTGCTGCTGCTGGAACACCATCGTCGGCGCTCGTCTGCCCGCCTTCGAGGCCCGACAACCCCGCAGCTGCTGCTGCTGGAACACCGCCATCTGTGCTCATCTGCCTGCCTTCGAGGTCCGACAAACCCGCGGCTGCTGCTGCTGCTGCTGCTGGAACACCGCCGTCTGTGCTCGTCTGCCCACCTTCGAGGCCCGACAGCCCCGCGGCTGCTGCTGCTGCTGCTGGAACACTGCCGTTTGCACTCGTCAGCGATGTTTGGTGGCTGGAGTGGATTGACAGAATTAATGTAGTGAGTGCAAGTTATTCTGTTTTCTAATTATGGGGCCTAAAAAGGGGACTGGGGTTATGGAGGAAGAACTGGAGGAAATTAGAAAAATGTTAAATGACGTGTCGGCACAAATGAAACCTATTAAAGAGGTGACGGATCAATTAAAAATTATTTCACAACAACAACAAAAAATATTGGAATTAATGAAGCAAGTTGCTGAACTACAAAAGGCAAATGAAGAGAAGGACAAATCAATAAAACTTATGGAGAATCGCATTGCTGACCTTGAGCAACAGACTAGGTCATATGACCTCCTCATCACGGGTTGGACATTAAACTTCGGAGTTATGCAAGGGCAGTGGCTCCAGGAGGGGAGCCCTCTGATTTGGACAACCAATCTGTGAAGGAACAGGTGATCTCTTTTCTGAGTGCTAAAGAAATTTCGATAAACTCTGGAGACATTGAAAACTGTCACCTTTTACCCCAGAGAGGTCAAACGCAATCAAAAGTCACAGTGTTGAGGTTTGTAAATAGAAAACAAAAGATTGCAGTTCTCAAGCAAGCAAAAAAAACTTAAGGGAACTAATGTGTACATAAATGAACACTTGACCAAAAAGAATTCAGATCTTGCAAGACAAGCTCGACTCCTAAAAAAGCAAAATAAGATACAAGCCACATGGACATTAAATTGCAAAATTTATATTAAACTAAAAGGGACACACGAAGAGGCTAAAACCCTGTGCATTAAAGATGAATATGATTTGAGCAAGTTTAACTGACGAAAGGTATAAACAATGAAACAATATGATGAAAATCACAAATAAGATCAATGACTAACCTTATGGATGGCTTTTCATCATTTGATGATGGAACTTTTGTGTAGGAGTCTATCTTAAAAATCTTTGAAGATACTGAACACAGTTTTCATAACTTTGAAAACAATATTGACCCAGATTGTTTTTTTCATGAAAATATTATTCAAAATTGTAAATATTTCACTGAAGAGAAACTGAAGGATTACTCTTTAATAAATGGGACTTTTTCTGTTATACATTTTAATAGTAGAAGTCTCCTTACAAATTTCTCTAAAATTCAGGACTGTTTAAGAACATCAAATAAGCAATTTTCAGTTATAGTTATCACTGAGACTTGGTTGAAAGAAGAGCTAGAGGATGATCTTCAGCTTGAGGGATATGACTTTTGCAATAAACAGGAAGAATAAACAAGGTGGTGGTGTGGCACTTTATGTAAGTTCTAATCACCAATGTGAAATTATACATAGTATGTCATTTTCCTTGGAAAATATCATGGAATGTGTTACAGTTGAAATTAAATGTAAAAAATCAAAAAATATAATAAGCTGTGTTTATAGAGCTCCAGGATCAGATAGCAATACTTTTGTGGATAGACTGACTGACATGTACAACACAATTAATAATAAGCTTTTGTTTGTCTGTGGAGATTTTAATATTGATTTTTTTTAAACCCTTGTGGTCAATTACAAATAACTGAATTTCTAAACTCTATATTTTGTATGGGTCTATATCCTGTGATCACACATCCAACCAGGATAACTAGGAACACATCAATACTCATTGACAGCATATTAACAAATGCCATTGTAGGGAATGTAACAGGTGGAATACTTATTTCCGATGTCAGTGATCACTTGCCAGTTTTTGTAGCCTTTCAATCATCTGTGGACAGCGTGCACCAAACAAAAACTGTACATTTTATTAGGAAAATAACTAATGTTAATATTGAGAAGAAGGGATTCAGAAGGGATTTATTGTAATTACAATATTTATAAAGAGGTTGAACGATTTTATTGAAAAACATCATATACTTAATGAACAGCAGTATGGTTTCAGGAAAAATCGAACAACTTCTTTGGCTTTAATAGATTTTGTGGAACAAGTTACAAATGCAATAGAGAAGCAGTACACTGTTGGGGTTATTTTTGATTTACAGAAAGCATTTGATACAATTGATCATACCGTATTATTGGAAAAATTACAGATGTATGGTATTAGAGGACTGGCCTTTAATTGGATAGCTAGTTAATTACGTAATAGATATCAGTGTGTTCACCTTGGTGGGATAAAATCAGAAACTTTCAGGATTACATGTGGAGTGCCCCAGGGGTCAGTTCTCGAGCCATTATTGTTTTTGCTGTATATTAATGATATAGGTTTGGTTTCTAAATCTTTGAGGTGTATTTTATTTGCTGATGATACAACTGTGATTGGTAGTGGAGATAATTTGGGACAGCTCTTGGACTTGGTGGAGAGGAAACTGCAAACATTTAAATACTGGTTTGACTCTAATAAATTATCACTTCATTTCGGTAAAACTAAGTGCATTATATTTGGAAATAAGCCTAGAAATTTAAGCAGTAAATTATTGTTGAATGGTATTGAAATTGAAATTGTATCTCAAACTAAATTTCTTGGAGTTTTTGTTGATGACAAGCTTAGTTGGAAAACTCATATAAAACATATTGAGTCTAAAATATCAAAAGTTATTGCTATCTTATACAAAGTACAATACTTTCTCTCATCTGTTCCATTGTATCCCATTGTGTCCCATCGGTTTCATTATATCACTCTTTACTTGTCCCTTATATGACTTACTGCATTGAAGTTTGGGGAAATACATATAAAACAAATACTAATCCAATATTTCTGTTACAAAAAAAAGCTATAGGAGTAATGAGTAAAAAAACATATAGTGAACCAACAAATTCACTGTTTGTTCGTCTTCAGTTTTTGAAATTTTATGACTTGGTTGATTATTTTACAGTACAGATAATGTATAAAGTTAAAAATGGACTCTTGCCTCATCATGTCCAGGAGCTGTTTAAAATGAGAGAGTCCAGTTATAATTTGTGTGGAACTTTGGTGTTCGATTCGAACTACTGCTAAACGTCATTGCATTTCTGTAAAGGGTGTTAGAGTGTGGAATGACTGTTTAGATTGTATTAAAGTATCCAGTACATTGGCTTGTTTTAAAAGGCTGTATAAAAATAATACATTAACTTGTTTAGTTTGTTGTATAGTTTGCGTAATTAAGTAAATTGACTGTATGGCTATTTTTTTGTTTGTATGTTTGTTGTATTACTATGTATGTTTCACTGCGTTACATTGCTGACTGGAAATTGTTTTTTTGTGTGTGTGTTTATTTTTGTTTGTACACAGAAATTGATGTACGGGGTGGCCGTTTATAAGCTTTTGCTTCTGCCCACACCCTTTCAGCCGCACTAAATTGGTAAATTGAGTTTTTTTCTATATGTTTTAATTTTTGTTTTCTCTTGACTTGTTTTGTAAATGAGAGATTTTGTCTGTGCGTGTGTGCTGAATAAACCATTCATTAATTCATTCGGGATGGTGCTTGGTTGGTGGGAGATATGACATGAAATTAATAGAATGACATTGTTTATTATCTGATGATACCCCCCCAAATTTTGAGAGGAATGGCATGTCCTGTCTCTTAATGTGAATAAACAATATTTTTTGAAAATATATTAATGACATGGAATGTGCCATTGTCATTTGGAAGGTATTGGATAGTATTTTGTATTCTCAACATTGTGTGTGTATGGATGGGTGGGGTTGGGCGGGTGTCTTTCATATTCTGAAGTACTTCTGTTACATATGTCACAGAAGTCACAGCCAATATGTGTCGGGCCATGTGAGAGTCTGTGAGAACACTCATGGAACCGTGGGGCTGTATCGAAGTTGAACATTAAAATTCAAACACATGAAATTGTAATTATATGTAAATTGTATGGTAGATTAAAAACAGGTTTTGCATGATATTATCCCTGGAACAACACAGTTTAACCTGGACTATTTTCATTTCAAATCTCTTTCTTTAAAGTTAAAATCTGTATGAAAAACCTTCTGAGTCAGTGATTTTTTTAAAGTTTTGCATTTGACAGATTTGTAGTTCTGTTAATAATTGTTTCAGGTTTAAAGAGCATAATTTACACCAGTCAACACTTTCTTTTAAAAAATTAGAATCCAGATTATCAATTATTTCTTCCCGCTCTTTAATTTGTTTAGGCACATATAAAGCTGATAAAAGTGAAATAAGCCAGAGTGCTTCTGAAAAATGCACAACAGAACAGACAGGTCAGTTTTGTGTGTGTGTGTGGGGGGGGGGGTAATCACATCTGACTAGTGGACTTATTATTGTGGCATCTGTGGATTGATACTAGGACTCCTCCTTGTGTCTGTTTACAGGCACTTGGGTGCCTTAAATCAGTGAGAATGGTGGGCTGTTTTGTTTCATTTGTTATTATTAAATTGTTCAGTTGTATCACATGTACAAAAAACTGCATTATCCATATCTGTATTAGATATATCAGTAATAGGTTTGTATAAGCTTGATATCAACAAGGATGTAACTCATTTCTAGAAGGATTTTGCACACACTTGAGCTGGTGCCTTTTCTTCTCTCCTCATTTCCTCCATTTCCTTTCAGGTTTTCTCCTCACCTTTGCTCTCATTTCCTGCTTTTCTTTATGATTCCCCATCCTCTCCTCCTCATCATGTGTCTCAAGCCATTCACACCTCCCTTCCTTGATTTACTTACTATTTTCACTTCAGTACTTCAGCGTTCTTCCCTGTCAGTCATGATTCACATCTGTCATGCTTGATGCTTTATTTTCTGGCATGTTGCCTCCTTTGACCTTTTCTTTCTTTTCAGCAGTGTTTGTCACTTTGTTTCACTCTTTGGTTTGCTTTCTGTTACTGTGTCTGGGTGTTGGTCCTTTTTTGACCTTTCCTGTTACAATGACATCACCCAAGTAATCAGGAAGCAGCTAATAGGGTCACCATTACTCTGAGTCTGTGTGTGCTCATGTATGCTTGCATGCATGCAAGAAGTTTCAGTTTAGTGTTCTCCCTGACATGATTTTTCTCGCCTACATACTTATAATGAACTTTAATCAGACATGTGGTCCAGTTTGATGTTTGAGCCCAATATTATACAGTTAGTATACAGGTTTCTCCCCAGAATTTTTAGTATAATGGTGCTGTTGGCAATTATCACCCGGGGCGGCATGCGTTGCAAGTCATTTTGACCGGTTTTAGATGCATTGAAAGCAAGAATAATAGACTAAAAATGACACTTGTGATATCAAAGTTCTTTTTTGCATGTTTCTGTCTAAGTTAATAAAAATAACATTGAAAAGTATAAAAACATTAATATTTGATGGACAGCATTTGCACTCTTCTTCAAAAATGACACACTGTAACTTTAATCCAGTAAGATGGGCAGAGTTTTTCTGTCATGTTGACTTGACAGTTTAGGGTTGTTTTTTTTTTCAACATTTATGAGTGGGATTGCATACTTTTTAAACAATATAACCCCTAATTATCTTGTTTGAACCTGGTGTCATTGGTGCATAAACAACAATAATAACAAGAAAACAAAAAAAATACTTCTGTAAGAAGTAACTGGAAGAAGTAAAGTAAATCTGCTCTTTTAAAGATGAAACCCTGGATGGAAAACTTTCTGAATCAGTTTTTCACATTTTTACTGTTTCACTGAGGCTGTGTGATGAAGATGATAGTTTATTAAAATAAGCCTTTTCACACTCTCGCAAGCTTCCTGGTCTGACACGCGAGGTCAAAGAGCAAGAGGTGTAAACTTCAGGCTCGAGGCACCATGACTGACTGTGTTGGCAGCGAGAATGACAGAGACTTTGATTATTTTAGATTTTTTTTTTTTTGATGGAACCTAGTGCACGCAGGGTCCCCCAGCCCTGATTTCCTTGTTGAAAAAAAAATGGTGTCAATAGCATTGAGAGACCAGCTGATCAATTCCATGGTTAATCCAAATCTTAATTTGAAGAATTAACAGTCTGGTGAAGCTGGAACTCTGAAGGTCAGAGCAGAGATAGAGAACAAAAAGGAGGAGAGGAGAGGGGAGGAATGCAACCGTCCTTGCCGGAGTCCCAAACAGTATTCTATCCGAGAATATCCGAGAGTGTGAAATAAATTATTCTTGAAGAATAAAATAAAATTAATCATGGCTCTGGTTGGTTAATGGCAGTTGAATGGTGTCTCTAGTAAATAATCATGCAGTAACTGCCTGGTCCGTATCTCTGCATGTTCTGTCATTTATTAGGCTTATAGGCACATGTGCCTGTGATTTGGATCAATGAATAATGAATACAGGTGGGGAAAACAACACACTGATTTGTATCACAACGGAGCAAGGCGACAGATTACGCTGCCCATTTAAAAAAGATGACGGCAAATCATTCCCTGACCCGATATCCAAACTTGAGTCTGGCTGGCTGAATGATAAGAGCGGCTCATTTAACCCGCACACTGCCACAAAATTCACTGACCCAACGCGACCCACTGGATGCTGCGCTGTGTGTTGCTGGACGCTGCGTTACATATAAAATCATTATTTCATAGTGGATTAAGCATTTGCTCTGAGATTGGCTGATAAAACCATCTCTAATCTCTCCGGAAGCACAGAGGAAGTTTCTCCAACAGCTTTTCTTGTGTGCTTCTTGGGATGTAGAAAGTGTATCTCAGAGGTATTTTTTATAATATTTATATTGTAATGGCTTGGTAAAACAGTTGCATTTTCACTCCTTCCTATAAGCATCTGTAAAATTAGGTTTACTATGGATTTAGACAGCTGACTGGCTGATGCTACACTGACCAACCGAGCGTCTGTTTACATTGTTACACCTCTCGACCTTTGAACCAACTTGGCCGTGCATATGCATTTCCAGAGTGTGAAAAATGTTTTTTGCTTTGCTGCTTTTTTTTACAGCGTGTAGCACCTAAAAAAAAAAGTCCGCTGTTCACACTGATTGGAGCTCCCTATTTGAGCAAACTTTGGAAACATGAAGGCTTTCAACTGTAAAATAAAGCCTTAATTTCTGAATATATCAGGAGCTATTGGAAGACTTTGATAGAGTTTTTGTTCTTTCACTGAGACATGCTGTGGTCTGAGCTGCAGCACTGTGGTTCTGCTCGGCTCACTGCCAGCGGGAGAGGGGCGAGCAGACAGCAAGTCCATTTCGCATACACTCAGCCTGGCTGGATTAGAAAACTCCTCATCCCTCCTCATTACAGGTGCTGTAATAACAGTATAATGGCGCAACGCCATTGTTCCATTGTCTGGGATGAACCTTGGTATGCATGTTATTTTACTGGCAACTACCAAAACATAAATTAAATGTTCTCTGACCTTTTATGTGTATGTTTGGGCTTTGTGATGCTACTTTACAGTATTTGATCTTCGGATAATTAATCCTATGTAGCGCCCGAGGCACCTTTTGCTGGTGATTAGGTACGTATTCCGTAGCATCAAGCAGATGAGAGTTCACCCCTTCCCCTGGGCAGGATGTCAGTCTGACGCAGGTTACTTCCCCGGCTGAAGCTGGTACCTATTTATAGCTGGGTGGACTGAAACAATGTCGATTAAGTGTCTTGCCCAAGAACACAGACAAGTAGCATGAGCAGGATTTGAACCCAGTATATTACTTGAACCACTCAGCTACCTGCTCTAAGCAGATAATGAATTAAAAGAACAATCTGTAACTTGAATGCATTGAACCCAGTGGTACCCAGGAAAAAAGTCAGTGTCACACTTCCAGTATATATTTTGGAAAATCAGTGCCTGTAATGTACATTAACAAGTACAGTAATTCTGTTTACTGGGCTGTAACACCTGAAATGTCTGACGTGATGGCTCTTGGCTGAAGCTAAAAGGCTGAGTGCTGCAGAGCTTGTCTGTCTGTTAATACCTGGGATGAATTGTGAGTTCAAGGAAAGGAATTTTCAGTTAATGCTTAAACTACAGCAGAACACAATAATAATCACAATCTTGTGTCAACAAATGTTTCTTGGTCATTCAGGATATTAAAGCCACCAAGCTACAATAAAATGTAGACTGTTGAAACATAATATCAATATACTTATCAAACAACAGTTGTCTTATTTACTGACCACAGCTGATGTTTGCAGCCTCTGAATACATCAAGGAGACTACTAATGGGTCTTTCACATTGCGTGCACAACTCGCTGAACTTGCTGCATCCACAGCGCAGAAGGCACATAGGGGCGAAGTTTCTGTTTCTGTGCCGAGGTTGAACAAGTCACCATGCTTGTGAAGAGTCTTGTGTTCCCGAATAAAGAATTAAATAAAAAGTGAAACACTTAGTCTGCGAGTCATAACCACAAGGTTAGGAGCAAAAAACAAAAGAACGAGTGACGGACATCACCCTGCCAGGAGGGGCTTTTTCAGCAACTGTTCAGAGTGAGGCCGGGCAGAGCTGAACTGGCCTGGTGGTGCTGATGCAGCCAGCCCAGCCAGAGACCCACACCAGCCAGTCAGAGGGCAAAACAGCAGCCAGTGTGATTGAGCAGACACACTCAGTCCGAAACCTTCACTTTTGGATATATACACTCCCACTCAGTTTAAGCAATTGAGCTTCTGCAAATTTGTCTGAGATGAGTGAGTAATTTGAAAATAAAATGTGACATTAGTGCACTACTGAGTGCTGAAGTTTTATCGCTAACATTAGCTTAGCCTTTAGCTGCAGTATGCAGAATCAATCACTCAGTCAAACTGACTGAAGGTTTTATGTTTATAAATTGTTTGGTCTATTATTATTTTTTACCAAATAAATCAACACAATAGTTTTTTTAATGGCTACTGCTCTGATTACAAGAACAGTCTCAACTATATGTAACTATATATATTATTTTATTTAAATTGTTTAAATGATCTAATAATCACACCTTAAAGAAAATGGCACAGCACTGTTTTGTGTTTCTTCACTTGTCCCACATCAGGAACATTTCAACATTTGCTGTCCAGAGAACCTTGTCAATCCAGATACACTTCAAAACTTTCACTGATGGAGCTAAACACCAAAACCTGAAGTCCAGAAGGAAGAAGAGAACATCTCTGCTCTTCAAAATGTGAGGAGGTTTCTCCCACCAAGAGATCGAAGCTGCGAAGGAGACCTTTATGTGGTTAAATGTCCTGATGGTCCAGCTCACCTCTCATCTCTGAAAACACACATCTGCTGCTACTTGTCTAAATAAAACAAAGGCTCTTTAAAAAGCAACTATTTTATTATTTGAAAAAGCGGTTTCCTTTTATATTTTAACATTAATTGAATGAATCAACATGTCTATGAAGTCACCGTTCAGTCAATAAAACCCTTGCACAGGTAGAAGAAGCCCTGCTCCTATTGTGCACAATTTCAAAGCATTCACAATCACTGGAATAGTCAGTTTCATATTTTAATAATTACCCTGTCCTGATTACATTAAAAGCAATCACATAGTCAGTGAGGACATAATTAAATGTTGAAATGACTAAATTAAGAAATTATTTCTTCATGAGATTTGTCCTAATTAATTAATTAACAGACACACTGTAGTCATTGTTAAATCCTCTCCAGTTTTTTTTAGAATAAATATATATTTATGGTGTGCGTTTTCCTGGTTGAAGTGCAGAGATGAATGAAAGAATCTACCAGACTTAAAAATGTACACATTACTTTTCATGCTATTTTATTTGTCTAAAAATAAATGTCCAAAGTTCATTAATTTAATCTTGATGTAAAAAAACAAAACAAAACACTTGTAAGAATTTTCTTTAGAAAACTGCTGTGTAAATTAGCAGTTCTGATGTTCCTCTGACACACATTTCTGCACTCTGTTGTCTTCCATGTTTTTGCCCAAAGCCTCATTTCTATTAGATGTACAAAGCTACATCACAGTGTGCAGCGGTGAAAGTTGGATTGAGTTGAACTTTGACCACAGTGAGTTTGATATCCACCGGCGGTGCACACTCCTGGCGGGACGTCGTACAAGTGCAGCAACTGAGCTTGCATGATGTTTGCACACAGAGTTTTTGCAGTTTTGTCAATTTTCATTGAAAAGAATGGGTTTTAAAGTGATGTGTGCCGCATTTACGCGCTCAGTGTGAAAGTCCCTTTAGCCACAATATTTTTCAACAACATCCAGCACTCTTAGCAAAATAATGTTTTATAAATTGACCCCCCCCCCCGTGTTACAGCCTTCAGTATTTAATCAGGCCGATGCAGAAGTGTGCATGGCATTTGTCTGACAGGCGGTTATGCTGGATCTGCTTAGTCCCTTTTCAGTAAATTTTTTAAAAGAGAAGTGAATGTTAGCATAAAAATTAAAACTAAACTAAAAGGTTTGCTGCTGATTGTGTTCCACCATTCTGTTTGTGTCCTGACTTTTATGCAGGGCTTTGAACCAGAATTTTTCCCAACTGGTTTGTTCCGAACAGAAATTTTATATTTAATGTTTCCAGTTGTGGGTTCTACCCCAAAATTGATGTTCCCAAACCGGTTAGAACAAAAAAAAATATAGTTCCCGAACCGATTAATCAGGACTTTGAACCAGAATTTTGTTCCCAACTGGTTTGTTCCAAACAGAAACGAGATTGTAACATTTTTGGATTTTGGGTACCACCAAAAAAATTGACGTTCCTGAGCCATTTCCGAACCGGTTAATAACATTCCATGTCAGCTGTGGGACACTGAAAACACTGTATATGCCAAACGTGTATCTGGAGCTAAAATGCTCCCAAGAAAACGGAGAAGACAATATAACACTGACTAAAATAATGCCCTTTAAAAGGCATATCGCACTCCAATCAACACTCACTCATCTTTAACCGCTTACTCCAATTAAGGGTCAGAGGGGGCTGGCTACACCCTGGACAGGATGCCAGTCTGTTGCAGGGCCACATATAGAAAAACAAACAAATTCACACCTGCACACATACCTATGGACAATTTAACATTTCAAATCCACCTATCCTGCATGGCCTTGGATGTGAGAGGAAGCTGGAACACCCGGAGGGAACCCACTCAACATGAGGAGAACATGCAGACTCCACACAGAAAGGCCACAGTTGGGATTCAGTCCCACCAGCTGAGTCCAGGACCCTCAGCCACAGCTGACAATGTTGGTTTCATGGTGTGTGTGTGTGTGTGGTGGGGGGGGTTCAGCACAGTCACAACCATGTGTTGCTAGGTTACACCACGCTCGTGTTGCACTTAGACAATTTTCACAGACAGCTCGAATGTGGTTGCCTGCTGTCTACTCTCGTGGTAGGAGCGTGAACAGCCCCGCCTTTTCTAAGTGTACAATGAGCGGTGTTGGAGGCTCGTGTGTGACACCAGGAATTTGACCGACACCTGCCATTAGAGGGGTTGAATGGGCACTCGCTGTCTTTTAGCCGCTTGTGTGCGCAAATGGTTGTGGCAACAGCTGTACGAGGTGTTTGAGGTGGCTCCGATTTTTTATGAGTGGCATGCAATTCCTCCTTCGTGCTCCAGTCGGCTTCAATCGTGTTATGTGTGAAGAGGGTATAAAGGATGTGCACTTTAAATGAATCAAGTTTAACAAGTAAAAAATTGTTGGGGAAGTGTCGTGACACGGACCCACAACAGGGGGCGTTAATGAAGGGACAATGGAATAGCCAAAAAGTAACAATTTAATGTTGTGAAGGTGCACAACGTAATACAGACAGATACAAATATGTGTTATATCAATCCGACAAAAGGTGACGTGTGGCAGGCTCGAAGATAGGAGACGTCCGGTGAGAGAAAAGCCGGAACCCACACAAGCCTCACCACCAACGGACCTGAAGAACACCGGAGCCGCCAAGCCCTGCGCCCCAGGTGGCCACTATCTTCAGCAGTCAGACCCGGTACTGCTGGCAGAAAACAGAAACAGTTCTGGATGAGTGTGAGTCCGCACACTCAGTAATCCCACAGTCTGTGTTCAGTTAAGGAGGGAGAACCTCCACCTCCAATCACACACTCGTGCAGCTCCTGAGATAACCACTTATCTGGGTGGGGTGTGAGGCGAAGCCGTCGCAGTCCACACCAAACGCCAACTCCGCAGACAGGGTATCCGTCCCAGGAAAACGGCTGCAAAAAGAGATCAGACTAATACTCGAATTTCAAGGTTTAGCAGAGAATTACCTGTATGGTAGAAGATTTCTCGGCGAGGAGGTGGAGTTGCAGTCCGGTCTTTATAGTGGTGGTGATGGGTGACAGCTGGTGTTGATAGATGACAGCTGTCACCTCCAGCGGCTCCGACGCCGTCTCGTGCTTGGAGCCCGCACTCCAAGCAGGGCGCCATCTGGTGGTGGTGGGCCAGCAGTACCTCCTCTTCAGCGGCCCACACAACAGGACCCCCCCCTCAACGGGCGCCTCCTGGCGCCCGACCAGGTTTATCCTGGTGCTGGGCATAGAAGTCGGCCAGGAGGGCTGGGTCCAGGATGAAGCTCCTTTTCACCCAGGAGCGTTCCTCGGGACCATACCCCTCCCAGTCCACCAGATACTGGAAGCCCCGACCCTTGCGACGGACGTCCAGAAGCCGACGCACGGTCCACGCCGGCTCCCCGTCGATGATCCGGACAGGAGGTGGTGCAGGTCCAGGGGTGCAGATCGGTGAGGTGTGGTATGGTTTGATCCGGGACACGTGGAAGACAGGATGGATCCGCAGTGAAGCTGGCAGCCGTAGCTTCACTGCGGCCGGGCTGAGGACCTTGCTGATGGGAAAGGGTCCTATATATCTGTCCTTCAGTTTTTGTGATTCCACTTGAAGGGGGATGTCCTTTGTCAATAACCATACCTCCTGCCCAGGCTGGTATGCAGGGGCCGGGGAACGCCGGCGGTCTGCATGGGCCTTGGCCCTCATCCGGGCCTTCAACAGGGCAGAACGGGTGGTCCACCACACCCGGCGGCACCTCCTGAGGTGGGCCTGGACCGAGGGCACACCGACCTCACCCTCCACTAGCGGGAACAATGGGGGCTGGTACCCCAAACACACCTCAAACGGGGAGAGGCCGGTGGCAGATGACACTTGGCTGTTGTGGGCGTACTCGATCCAGGCCATATGGGTGCTCCAGGCCGTCGGGTGCGCGGAGGTAACGCAACGGAGGGCCTGCTCCAACTCCTGGTTGGCCCGCTCTGCCGGTCCGTTCGTCTGGGGGTGATACCCGGACGAGAGACTCACGGTGGCCCCCAGTTCCTTGCAAAAACTCCTCCAGACCTGAGAGGAGAACTGAGGGCCACGGTCTGAGACGATGTCCGCTGGTATCCCATGCAGACGCACGACGTGGTGGACCAGGAGGTCTGCTGTCTCCTGGGCCGTAGGGAGCTTCGGGAGGGCCGCCTTGGAGAACCGGTCCACTATCGTCAAGATGGTGGTGTGGCCCTGGGACGGCGGGAGGCCCGTGACAAAGTCCAGGCCGATGTGGGACCAGGGGCGATGAGGCACCGGTAGGGGTCGGAGGAGTCCTGAGGTCCTCTTGTGGTCCGCCTTGCCCCTGGCGCAGGTGGTGCAGGCCTGGACGTAGTCCCGGACGTCGGCTTCCATAGACGCCCACCAGAAGCGCTGCTGGACTACCGCCATGGTCCTGCGCACTCCAGGATGACAGGAGAGTTTGGACCCATGGCAGAAGTCCAAAACTGCAGCTCTGGCCTCTGGTGGGACGTACAGCTTGTTCTTCGGGCCGGTCCCCGGGTCTGGGTTCCGTGCCAGGGCCTCCCGGACGGTCTTCTCCACGTCCCAGGTGAGGGTGGCCACGACAGTGGACTCGGGGATGATGGTTTCTGGGGGGTCTGACAGCTCGGCCCTGGCTTCCTCTTCATGCACCCGGGACAGTGCATCCGACCGTTGGTTCTTGGTCCTGGGGCGGTACGTAATCTGGAAGTCAAAGCGCCCGAAGAACAGTGACCAGCGGGCTTGCCTGGGGTTCAACCGCTTGGCGGTCCGGATGTACTCCAGGTTCAGATGGTCCGTGAAAACCGTGAAGGGCACCGTCGCTCCCTCCAACAGGTGTCTCCACTCTTCAAGAGCCTCCTTCACCGCCAAGAGTTCCCAATTGCTGACGACATAATTCCTCTCAGCCGGGGTCAACCTGCGGGAAAAATAGGCACAAGGGTGGAGGACCTTATCGGACTCCCCGCTCTGGGACAGCACGGCTCCTATCCCTGATTCAGAGGCATCCACTTCCACTGTGAACTGGCGAGTAGGATCGGGCTGCACCAGAACTGGCGCAGTCGAGAACCGGCATTTCAACTCCCTAAACGCGGCTTCGCACCGATCCGACCAGGTGAAGGGGACTTTTGTGGAGGTCAGGGCTGTCAGGGGGCTAACTACCTGACTGTAGCCCTTGAAGAACCTCCGGTAGAAATTTGCAAAACCGAGGAACTGTTGTAGTTTCCTACGGTTCGTTGGTTGGGGCCAATCTCTCACCGCCGCAACCTTGGCCGGATCAGGTGCGACGGAGTTGGAGGAGATTATGAACCCCAAGAAGGACAAAGAAGTGCGGTGGAACTCACACTTCTCGCCCTTCACAAACAGCCGGTTCTCCAACAACCGCTGTAGGACCTGACGTACATGCTTGACATGGGTCTCAGGATCCGGAGAAAAGATGAGTATATCGTGTAGATATACGAAGACAAACCGATGCAGGAAGTCCCGCAAGACATCATTAACCAATGCTTGGAACGTCGCGGGCGCATTGGTGAGGCCGAACGGCATGACCAGGTACTCAAAGAGACCTAAGGGGGTGTTAAATGCCGTCTTCCACTCGTCTCCCTCCCGGATCCGAACCAGGTGATAAGCATTCCTAAGATCCAATTTCGTGAAAATTTGGGCTCCATGCAGGGGCGTGAACACTGAATCCAACAGAGGTAACGGGTATCGGTTGCGAACCGTGATCTCGTTCAGCCCTCTGTAATCAATGCATGGACGGAGTCCGCCGTCCTTCTTGCCCACAAAAAAGAAACCAGCACCCATCGGGGAGGTGGAGTTCCGGATCAACCCGGCAGCTAACGAGTCCCGGATGTAGGTCTCCATTGATTCGCGTTCCGGACATGAGAGGTTGTACAGCCTGCTGGACGGGTACTCAGCGCCCGGTATCAAATCAATGGCACAATCGTACGGACGGTGCGGGGGCAGCGTGAGTGCCAGATCCTTGCTGAAGACGTCAGCAAGGTTGTGGTACTCGGCCGGCACCGCCGCCAGATTGGGGGGGACTAAAACCTCCTTAGCTGTCACACCGGGTGGAACCGAGGATCCTAAACACTCCCGGTGGCAGGTTTCGCTCCACTGAACCACAACCCCAGACGGCCAATCAATCCGGGGATTGTGTTTTAACACCCATGGAAAACCCAAAATCACTCGGGAGGTAGAAGGTGTTACATAAAACACAATCTCCTCCCTGTGATTCCCAGACACCACCAACGTCACTGGCTGTGTCTGGTGTGTGATTAGTGGAAGAAAGGTGCCATCTAGCGCCCGCACCGACAATGGTGACGGTAAGGCCACTAGAGGGAGCCCAACCTCCTTTGCCCATCTGCTATCCAGCAGATTCCCCTCCGACCCCGTGTCCACCAGTGCTGGGGCGTGAAGGGTTAGATCCCCACTCAGGATCGTGACTGGGATTCGTGCAGATCGTCGGGGTTTCCCCACGTGAGTGTTGTGACCCACCCTTAGCCCAGTCTCTAAGGACGAGTGCTGCTGTTTTGACCGTTTGGGGCATTCTCTCTGTGTGTGCTCGGTAGAGCTGCAGAGAAAACACTCTCCACGGATCAGCCTCCCTTGTCTCTGATCTGATCGTTTTTTGGCCCTGCTCGTTTCCATAGCAACGTCAGCAGGGGGAGCTGTCGTCACGTGGAGAGCCCTGGCAGTGGAGCGTGGGGAAGTCGGCTTCCTTTCAGACCCAGGAGGAAGAGGGACGGCTTGTACCTGACCACGCCCCTCGTCTCGCTCCCGTCGGTGTTCCGTTAATCGGTTGTCTAACCATATAACCAGGTTGATAAGCCCATCTAAATCCCGCGGCTCGTCCTTCGCCACCAGGTGCTCCTTAAGGACCAGAGACAGTCCGTTTACAAAGGCGGCGCGGAGCGCAACACCATTCCAGCCGGCTCGCGCTGCCGCGATGCGGAAGTCGACTGCATACTTCGCTGCGCTCCTACGCCCCTGCCGTATCGACAGCAGCACACTTGAAGCGGTCTCGCCTCTATGAGGGTGTTCGAACACTGTCGGAACTCCCTCACAAACTCAGTATAAACCGTTAGGAGCCGTGAATTCTGCTCCCAAAGCGCCGTAGCCCAAGCGCGTGCCTCTCCTCGAAGCAAATTGATCACATAAGCCACCCGGCTGGCATCTGCTGCGTACATGACGGGACGCTGTGAAAAGACGAGCGAGCACTGCATCAAGAAGTCCGCGCACGTCTCCACACAGCCTCCGTACGGCTCCGGAGGGCTTATGTATTCTTCAGGGGAAGGTGGGGGGTCACACGGTCAGCAGGAGAAGGTGCTGCAGCAGTGCCCTGAGCACGCGCTTCCACCTGGGCGGTGAGAGCCTCCATCCTGCAATTGAGAATACTGCTCTGCTCGGTAACTAAGTCCAACCGAGCGGTAAAGGCGGTTAAGATGTGCTGCAGCTCACCCAACACGCCTCCTGCTGGCGCCTGTGCACCTCGCTCTTCCATTGGCTGTTCAAGCGATGGTTGACGCCCCTCGGGATCCATGACGCTGGCCGAGAAATCCTGTTGGGGAAGTGTCGTGACACGGACCCACAACAGGGGGTGTTAATGAAGGGACAATGGAATAGCCAAAAAGTAACAATTTAATGTTGTGAAGGTGCACAACGTAATACAGACAGATGCAAATATGTGTTATATCAATCCGACAAAAGGTGACGTGTGGCAGGCTCGAAGATAGGAGACGTCCGGTGAGAGAAAAGCCGGAACCCACACAAGCCTCACCACCAACGGACCTGAAGAACACCGGAGCCGCCAAGCCCTGCGCCCCAGGTGGCCACTGTCTTCAGCAGTCAGACCCGGTACTGCTGGCAGAAAACAGAAACAGTTCTGGATGAGTGTCCGCACACTCAGGGGTGGAGGTTCTCCCTCCACCTCCAATCACACACTCGTGCAGCTCCTGAGATAACCACTTATCTGGGTGGGGTGTGAGGCGAAGCCGTCGCAGTCCACACCAAACGCCAACTCCGCAGACTGGGTATCCGTCCCAGGAAAACGGCGGCAAAAAGAGATCAGACTAATACTCGAATTTCAAGGTTTAGCAGAGAATTACCTGTATGGTAGAAGATTTCTCGGCGAGGAGGTGGAGTTGCAGTCCCGTCTTTATAGTGGTGGTGATGGGTGACAGCTGGTGTTGATAGATGACAGCTGTCACCTCCAGCGGCTCCGACGCCCTCTCGTGCTTGGAGCCCGCACTCCAAGCAGGGCGCCATCTGGTGGTGGTGGGCCAGCAGTACCTCCTCTTCAGCGGCCCACACAACAAAAATGCCTTTATCGTGCTGATTCTTATTGGATTTTAGCAGAGTTTTCATCTGTTCATCAACAGGCTGCACAGGAGATTTATCAGTGCAGCTTTTGAGTACAGTTTTTCCTCAAAAGCTGCATTTAATGCAACTTTTGAGGAAAAGCTGTACTTGCAGCCCAGTTTTTCGCAGGCTGCGTTCCCATGCATGCTGTGCCTGACTGACTGAAAATTTTGCAGACCACCAGCGTTGTGATACTCATAACGACGTGTAAAAATAAATAATTACCTTGGAAAATGGAGAGGGAACATCCTAAATTTGAAAATCTGCATGACAACACTGAAATCGTAGCATGATGGCGCAGCGGCATTATTCCATTGCTTAGAGAGAGCCCTGCAAACACTTGTTTGCACAGCGGGCTGTATTTCCATTCAGCTCAGTCTGCTACAAGAGTGGCAGTCAGCCCACAAAGCCAGTTCTACACATGGAGATTTTGTAAAATGTTACAGAGCAGTCTCTGAATGTTTTCAAATTATAAATTGTAGTTGATAAAGATTACTCTAGACCTTTGGTGTATGGAGGATTTTTAAAATTTTAGACAATCTATAATCCTTTTACTCTTGGTGCATCTCTGACATTTCTGTATGCTCCAATTATGCTGCAGGTTTTCTTTTCCTCTCTCTTTTGCACAAAGAAAACATTCTGGTACTTCTGGCCCATCACCGGTTTATGAGCGCTGTAGCTCTGCTCATTACCTGCTGAAGACATGAGAAAAATCAGAAGTGAATTCAGTAAAAACCAAAACAGTATGCAGTCTTAAAGCAGAATTTTAATAAGCATCCAGAATAGCTGAATATTACATTCACCTTGTGTCTGCTTTAAATTAAACTTTTCATGTCAAATCCCTATGTATTTTCTTTGATATTAATACTTGATGTCTTCTCTCACCAGATCTGCCCATGGAGTACAATCCCTCTGATCATCCTCGGGCCAGCACTATCTTTCTTAGCAAGTCTCAAACTGATGGTAAGCACTGTACTTCATTTCTTCCCATACCTACTTTGAAGATTTAGTGCAATTTAGCTCATAAATAGACCTCTGTATTGTCATCACATTTGCAAGAAAGTCCTCTGGTATGCTATTAATTCATATATACGAGGTCTGTTAGAAAAGTATCTGACCTTTTTTTTTTTTTTTTTTTGCAAAAACCTGATGGATTTGAATCACGTGTGCTTGCATGAGCAAACCTTGAACCTTGGTGCGCATGCGTGAATTTTTCACGCCTGTCGATTGCGTCATTTGCTGGCAAGCAGCCTTTGTGTGAGGTTGTGTGTAGTGCTCTCAGCGGATTTTCATTGCAAGGAAAATGACGGAACAACTGGAGCAGTGCTACTGCATCAAATTTTGCCAGAAACTGGGTGACAGCCAGGTGGAAACCATTCGGAAGATTCAGACAGCTTTCGGTGACGATCCTATGGGCATCACACAGATTAAGGAGTGGTTCAACCGTTTTAAAGATGGCTGCACAACGGTGGAGAGCAGGCCACGCTCAGGTCGGCCATCAACATGCAGAAATGACCAGATCATTTCCAAAGTGAACACTGTGGTGATGCGTGACCGTCGTGTGACTATCCGAGAAATTGCGGAAGAGGTGGACATCAGCACTTTTGCGGCACATTCCACTGAGACAGAAGATTTGGCCATGAAAAGAGTGGCGGCGAAATTCGTGCCAAAGCTGCTGATGGCTGAGCAAAAGCACCTTCATGTTGAAGTCTCAGGACATGCTGTGACATGCCCAACTCTTCTACAATTTCTTGGATAGTCACACGACTGAAAAGTCACCGAAAGCCGTCTGAATCTTCCGAATGGTTTCCACCTGGCTGTCACCCAGTTTCTGGCAAAATTTGATGCGGCGCTGCTCCAGTCGTTCCGTCATTTTCCTTGCAATGAAAATCCGACAAGAGCACTACACACGTCCTCACACAAAGGCTGCTTGCTAGCAAATGACGCAATCGACAGGCGTGAAAAAATTCACGCATGCGCACGAAGGTTCAAGGTTCGCTCATGCAAGCACACGTGATTCAACTCCATCAGGTTTTTGGAAAAAGAAAAGGTCCGATACTTTTCTAACAGACCTCGTGTGTGTGTGTGTGTGTGTGTACACACACACACACACACACACACACACACACACACACACACACACACACACACAGCGGTGAGCACAGCTAACCAAAAAGTTATCTTTTATGACGCTAAACCGATAACTTTTACTTTTGATTTGGACGCACCACATCAGATTACACTGTCAGCTTCTGATAAACAAGTTTCACTTTAAGCACCGCAGGGGCTGCTGGGTAAATTCAAGGATCACAAACACAAAAGGAACGCATGAAAAATGAATGAATAAAAAAATAAAACCCCAAACACTGTCATCATCTTTCAAAAGCAGTAAGACGCAGTATTAGAAGTCACAGTTTATCTCGGTATTATTTACGCTTCATTTACGAACTGAAAGCTGCTGCTTTTTTCACATGCTTTGAACCCTGCGGCTTAAATAACTGAAATATATCCATTAATGTGATTGATTGTCAGAGTAAAAGCCACGAAGTAAATATAAATTCGTACCTGTTAGTTTCAGTGGGGTTCATTAAATTCTGAAGAAATAATCCACATAAAGTGTCCTGATTATCCAAAACGGTGTCTAAGAAAAGTCCTGCTGTAACACAGCTGCGCCGTGAGATCTCCTTTCCCCCACAGAGTCTTGGCGATTAAATTATCAATCAATCAATCAATTTTATTTATATAGCGCCAAATCACAACAAACAGTTGCACCAAGGCGCTTTATATTGTAAGGCAAAGCCATACAATAATTACGGAAAAACCCCAACGGTCAAAACGACCCCCTGTGAGCAAGCACTTGGCGACAGTGGGAAGGAAAAACTCCCTTTTAACAGGAAGAAACCTCCAGCAGAACCAGGCTCAGGGAGGGCAGTCTTCTGCTGGGACTGGTTGGGGCTGAGGGAGAGAACCAGGAAAAAGACATGCTGTGGAGGGGAGCAGAGATCGATCACTAATGATTAAATGCAGAGTGGTGCATACAGAGCAAAAAGAGAAAGAAACACTCAGTGCATCATGGGAACCCCCCAGCAGCACAACTAAGGGATGGTTCAGGGTCACCTGATCCAGCCCTAACTATAAGCTTTAGCAAAAAGGAAAGTTTTAAGCCTAATCTTAAAAGTAGAGAGGGTGTCTGTCTCCCTGATCTGAATTGGGAGCTGGTTCCACAGGAGAGGAGCCTGAAAGCTGAAGGCTCTGCCTCCCATTCTACTCTTACAAACCCTAGGAACTACAAGTAAGCCTGCAGTCTGAGAGCGAAGCGCTCTATTGGGGTGATATGGTACTATGAGGTCCCTAAGATAAGATGGGACCTGATTATTCAAAACCTTATAAGTAAGAAGAAGAATTTTAAATTCTATTCTAGAATTAACAGGAAGCCAATGAAGAGAGGCCAATATGGGTGAGATACGCTCTCTCCTTCTAGTCCCCGTTAGTACTCTAGCTGCAGCATTTTGAATTAACTGATGGCTTTTCAGGGAACTTTTAGGACAACCTGAGGCCATAAGAAGATCATTTGTAACCTTCACTAATGCTGTTTCTGTACTATGATGAATTCTAAAACCTGACTGAAACTCTTCAAATAGACCATTCCTCTGCAGATGATCAGTTAGCTGTTTTACAACTACCCTTTCAAGAATTTTTGAGAGAAAAGGAAGGTTGGAGATTGGCCTATAATTAGCTAAGATAGCTGGGTCAAGTGATGGCTTTTTAAGTAATGGTTTAATTACTGCCACCTTAAAAGCCTGTGGTACATAGCCAACTAATAAAGATAGATTGCTTCCTTGAGCAGCCTGGTAGGAATGGGGTCTAATAGACATGTTGATGGTTTGGATGAAGTAACTAATGAAAATAACTCAGACAGAACAATCTGAGAGAAAGAGTCTAACCAAATACCGGCATCACTGAAAGCAGCCAAAGATAAAATTATGCCATCAGCCACAAAGAAATAAAATAATGTTAAAATTACTCCGTTTTGTTTCTGTGTCGAGCGGATGGTAACACTCACTGTAACATCCAAAGTGAACCTGAACTACACTACCCACAATGCTCCCTGTGTCGACCGGCCAATCATGTTTTGTGCTTAGTGATGATGTCATCAGCAAGCAACAGCCACAAATACATAACAGACGGATTAAAATGTTTGATTTTAGGGTTTACAAACATTTTTGACCATTATCTGAACTAAATTTATTGGAAGATAATTGGTCCACTGATGGTTTTAAAAGTTATCTGAAAAGCTAATCCGCTAGCAAAAACATTACCTTCGATAATTATCGGTTGTCGGATTAGCTGAACTGTGTGTGTGCCCTTCGATTCTGTGTGTGTGTGTGTGTGTGTGTGTGTGTGTGTGTGTGTGTGTGTGTGTGTGTGTGTGTGTGTGTGTGTGTGTGTGTGTGTGTGTATATATATATATATATATATATTGCGTGTGTGAGGCCTGTCATAGTTAAACTAATAACAACATGCTAATTTTGGGACATCAGGAAGCGATGCAGTAATAACTGTGGATGTCAAGCAGAAATGAGCATTTCTCACCCGTCACCCTTCTGGTACTATGCCTGAATCTGTGGCCTCCACACAGTCTGTATAAGCTACAGAACAGACATGAAGAGAAAGTGGACATGCTGGTGGTTTTTATCTGTTCCGCACCATGAAACAGTGAGACTAACTATTGATCTATCTAAAATAGACTTACTGTGTAGTTAAAACAAAGCAGTGTCTACATGTTTGTTTTTTATTAAACACAGCTCTGTGTGCTTATCCTAGCAGCAGAAAACACTGGCTGCTTGCTCCACCTCGCAAACAAAGTGAATGGTAGGGTACACTTTTTTTAGTGAATCAGCTTAAATTGATATCGTCCTGACAAATAAAAAACTCAATTTAAATTCAATCCATTTTATTTATATATAGTACCAAATTACAACACCCAATGTCCTTCACAAGAGTAAGGTCAAACCTTTACCAACCCCTCTGAGCAAGCACATACAGTGCCTCTAGAAAGAATTCACAGTGCTTCACTTTTTCCCACATTTGTTATGTTACAGCCTTATTACAAAATGGATTAAATAAATTTGTTCCTCAAAATTCTACACACAATAACCCATAATGACAATGTGAAATTTTTTTTTTGTTTAAGATTTTTGCAAATTTATTAAAAATATAAAACTAAAAAATCACATGTACATAAGTATTCACAGCCTTTGCCATGAAGCTCAAAATTGAGCTCAGGTGCATCCTGTTTCCGCTGATCATCCTTGAGATGATACAGCTTAAATGGAGTCCACCTGGGTGTAAATCCAGTTGATTGGACATGATTTGGAAAGGCACACACCTGTCTGGTCCCACAGTTGACAGTACATGTCAGAGCACAAACAAGCATGAAGTCAAAGGAATTGTCTGTAGACCTCTGAAACAGGATTGTCTCAAGGCACAAATTTGGGGTAGGGTACAGAAACATTTCTGCTCCTTTGAAGGTTCCAATGAGCACATTGTCCTCCATCATCCATAAATGGAAGAAGTTCAGATTCACCAGGACTCTTCCTAGAGTTGGCCACCTGTCTAAACTGAGCAATCTGGAGAGAATCAGGGAGGTGACCACAAGCCCAAAGGTCACTCTGTCAGAACTCTCTCTGTGGAGAGAGGACAACGTTCCAGAAGGACAACCATCTCTGCAGCAATCCACCAATCAGGCATGTATGGTAGAGTGGCCAGACGGAAGCCACTCCTTAGTAAAAGTCACATGGCAGCCTGTCTGGAGTTTGCCAAAAGGCACTTGAAGGACTCTCAAACCAGGAGAAACAAAATTCTATGGTCTGATGAGACAAAGATCGAACTCTTTGGTGTGCATACCAGGTGTCATGTTTGGAGGAACCCAGACACCATCCCTACAGTGACGCATGGTGGTAGCAGCATCATGCTGTGGGGACGTTTTTCAGCAGCAGGAACTGGGAGACTAGTCAGGATTGACCTCCAGAAAAATCACTGACCCTAGGAAACTCTACAAAAGTCATAGTGACATGGATGGCTTCAGCTTGCTAGATGAATAGCATTGTGGAAGACAAAGGTCTACTTGAAGTAATTCACTTATTCCTGAAGAAAGATGAATGTAGCAATGTGCAGAGACATTCTGGATGAAAACGTGCTCCAGAGAGCTCTTGACCTCACACTGGGGTGACTGTTCATCTTTCAGCAGGACATTGACTCTAAGCACACAGCCAAGATATCAAAGGAGTGGCTTCAGGACAACTGTGAATGTCCTTAAGTGGCCCAGCCACAGACCAGACCTTCATCCAATTGAACATCTATGGAGAGATCTGGGAATGGCTGTGCACTGACACTCCCGGTCCAACCTGATGGAGCTTGAGAGGTGTTGAAAAGAGGAATGGGCAAATCTGTCCAAAGATAGGTGTGCCAAGCTTGTGGCATCATGTTCAGTAAGACTTGAGGCTGTAATTGCTGCCAAAGCTGCATCAACAAAGTATTGAGCAAAAGCTGTGAATATTTATGTACGTGATTTTTTTTTTTTTTTTAAATTGATGAATTCTTCGTGTACATAGTGGGTACCCCCTGTGATTAGCAAAGCTAGCATAGCATTAATGCAATCAGTAAGTCAGTAGGTCCACAAAATTTAAGTCCATAAATGCTACTACATATTTGACTCTGAAATTTGGGGTTGTGGTAAACAGAGGTGAGGATCACTGATCCTCCTATTTTGGGCCATATTAGCACTGTATTTCATGCAAAATAAAATAAAGACAAATCGACTTCATAAGTTTCTTGGTAAAGCTCATTGTTAATCGAAAGATTTTGATATTGATGCGGTATTTTTATAAGGCATGTGCAGGCATTGCTTAGAGGAGATTAGTTGTGAAATGTCAGAGTTAACAGTGTGTTTGGAGCACCCACATTTGTGCCACACAACAACAAAAGTCCTTTTAATGCTGGTGTAGTAACTAAGTCCAAAAATTGAACCTACCCAGAAGAGTAAATGTTGCAGCTCCTTGAATGACTGCTTGAGGCTGGTTCCAAAAAGCGAGCAGATTCCCATAGAACTCCATGTTTATATATTAAAATTTAGAGGAGAAATAGTCTTGTTTACAGCCTGGAATGGAAAAAAAAAAAAAATTGTTTTTAGTCTCAGTAGCCTAGCTCTGGCTGCAGGTTGTTGTGGAGGACAATGTCTGTCCTTTTTGAGCAGTTTAATTACAAACATTTGTAATAATATGGCTTGCTGCGCAGTGAGTTGTCCTTGCAGATCACCTAAGAAATGTGTGCACCAGCGTTTTCATTGACTGAAATTTTGAATTTTGTATGTTAGTGGCATTAGCACATTTAGCAGTCAGTAGCTTGATGACTTTTGTTACAGTTGATCCACAATTACTGACAAAATAAGCTGTTCATAATTTTTAATACCCACATCCAAGCCACCCGTCATGAAAACGGTCTTCCAGTCCCCAAATTATTTAATAAAACACCGCAACAAAGCTTAGCTTGTTAACTTGAGCTTGTATGCTAACTCTGAGATGGGGCTGTGCCCAGGTCATGCACGATCATGCCCACGCGCCACCTCTTTACCGCCTTGCCGGCAAAACGAATATTTGCGACCGTAATCCAGCAAGAACGTCCGCAAATCATCAGACAACAGGGTTATTCCCATTCTAATCCAATTCCATCATTTGCACAGTTTATTTTTCTGTAAGCAATTCGGTCGGCGAATTGTTGTGAAAAGGTGTGCTCGGCTCATCAAAGCTTACCGTAGCAACAGCGTCTTCATGCCAAACTGGAAATTCTGTGAGCAGACCCACAGATTTCTCCATCTTGTCAGCTGCATCGAGGTAAATCCACAGTAAACCCATCAATCAATCCAGTTAAATCCATTAAATCCACGCATTTCGGCGTCATTGCTGCACTAGTTTCTGTTGCTTTCAGCTGACAGCGCCATTGTTGAGACCTGTGCAGCAACGCCGTCAGGACACGGAGTTTTACATCAAATGTGAAACGGTCAAATATTTTGCCGCCGTCTACTCAATATTTTATGGTCTGAAATCTCACACGATTAATCAATCAAATTCGCGGAAAAAATGTAATGGATTAGAATAAATTCTTATAGCTGTGGGACCTTATGTGCATTCCATCTGAAGGCTGCAGCTTGAGGGAGGTGCTGTTAAGTTTCAAAGTACTGTGCAAATATATTTTCGTGTTCTCGGATGTTGTCAAGCTATTGGAATGTTATCACTGGTATCCTGAGAATGCATTGGATACACACAATTGAGACAGGTCCATAAAATGTATTGATGATACAGAAATTTTCCAGAGGCCCCACTGTTTTGACCAACTCAGTCTGTCTTCAAGTCTACAAAGTGGCAGTCATCCTGTTTAACGTATGTGTTTTTCTGTCTGTACATTGTTGCTTTTTGTGTGATTTATCATGTCACTCATACTTAAAAATATGGCCCCTGTCAACAAAAGTAATGTACCCACCAGTGCTTTTGTAGTGATTGAGGCAAGAAGGCTGATTTTGATCTTTGTTTGCTCTTCGAAGTATGTTCCAAGAGCAGTTTCATTCTGTGCAATTATCAAGACTCCAAAAGTCACATGCATATGGAGAACCAAACATGAATTAAGATGAAATAAGTAGATAAACATAAATGCATAAATTAATTTACTTTTATCTGTATTGTAATACATGTATTTATACATTCATTTCTACTTTAATAAATGCATTTATACATTTTTTTTAATGGGCTGCATTTATAAAGCGCTTTTCCATCTGCATCAGATGCTTAAAACACTTTACAGTAATGCCTCACATTCAAGCCAAAGTCAGGGTGCTGCCACACAAGGCTCTCACTACACACCGGGAGCAACTTTTTGTACTTTACTTTTAGCCATTCACATATACACTCAACAAAAATATAAACGCAACACTTTTGGTTTTGCTCCCATTTTGTATGAGATGAACTCAAAGATCTAAAACTTTTTCCACATACACAATATCACCATTTCCCTCAAATATTGTTCACAAACCAGTCTAAATCTGTGATAGTGAGCACTTCTCCTTTGCTGAGATAATCCATCCCACCTCACAGGTGTGCCATATCAAGATGCTGATTAGACACCATGATTAGTGCACAGGTGTGCCTTAGACTGTCCACAATCAAAGGCCACTCTGAAAGGTGCAGTTTTATCACACAGCACAATGCCACAGATGTCGCAAGATTTGAGGGCGCGTGCAGTTGGCATGCTGACAGCGGGAATGTCAACCAGAGCTGTTGCTCGTGTATTGAATGTTCATTTCTCTACCATAAGCCGTCTCCAAAGGCGTTTCAGAGAATTTGGCAGTACATCCAAGCAGCCTCACAACCGCAGACCACGTGTAACCACACCAGCCCAGGACCTCCACATCCAGCATGTTCACCTCCAAGATCGTCTGAGACCAGCCACTCGGACAGCTGCTGAAACAGTGGGTTTGCATAACCAAAGAATTTCTGCACAAACTGTCAGAAACCGTCTCAGGGAAGCTCATCTGCATGCTCGTCGTCCTCATCGGGGTCTCGACCTGACTCCAGTTCGTCGTCATAACCGACTTGAGTGGGCAAATGCTCACATTCGCTGGCGTTTGGCACGTTGGAGAGGTGTTCTCTTCACAGATGAATCCTGGTTCACACTGTTCAGGGCAGATGGCAGACAGCGTTTGTGGCATCGTGTGGGTGAGCGGTTTTCTGATGTCAGTGTTGTGGATCGAGTGGCCCATGGTGGCGGTGGGGTTATGGTATGGGCAGGCGTCTGTTATGGACGAAGAACACAGGTGCATTTTATTGATGGCATTTTGAATGCACAGAGATACCGTGACGAGATCCTGAGGCCCATTGTTGTGCCATACATCCAAGAACATCACCTCATGTTGCAGCAGGATAATGCACGGCCCCATGATGCAAGGATCTGTACACAATTCTTGGAAGCTGAAAATGTCCCAGTTCTTGCATGGCCGGCATACTCACCCATTGAACATGTTTGGGATGCTCTGGACCGGCGTATACGACAGCGTGTACCAGTTCCTGCCAATATCCAGCAACTTCGCACAGCCATTGAAGAGGAGTGGACCAACATTCCACAGGCCACAATTGACAACCTGATCAACTCTATGCGAAGGAGATGTGTTGCACTGCATGAGGCAAATGGTGGTCACACCAGATACTGACTGGTATCCCCCCCAATAAAACAAAACTGCACCTTTCAGAGTGGCCTTTTATTGTGGACACACCTGTGCACTAATCATGGTGTCTAATCAGCATCTTGATATGGCACACCTGTGAGGTGGGATGGATTATTTCAGCAAAGGAGAAGTGCTCACTATCACAGATTTAGACTGGTTTGTGAACAATATTTGAGGGAAATGGTGATATTGTGTATGTGGAAAAAGTTTTAGATCTTTGAGTTCATCTCATACAAAATGGGAGCAAAACCAAAAGTGTTGCATTTATATTTTTGTTGAGTGTACTTGAGATGTCAAAGTTAATGTAATTCTAATGCATTAATGCAAATTCATGCATTAATGGACTCAACACTGCACAAATGACATTATAAGAGAGGAGCTTGGTGTATCAAATGATTCGCTGCTGCAGTAGGTGAGGATGCAGAAATTGTTTTATTTCGGCTACATAAAGTGGCAGGATGGCATGGAGAAAAGAGTACGAGAGGCTTACATTCCTGGAAAGAGAAGACGAGGAAGACCAAAATGCAAGTGGGAGAAGACTATAATTGATGTGTTTGGCTCTATGGAGCAAGCAAGTAGGATGGAAAAGGACAGGAAACACTTTCAAGACAATGTCAGGGAAGCCACGCTCTGATTAGAGTTTGCTTTGATGACAACGAATACAAATTCATTTGAACACCACTAATTTTTTTGGCGCTCGATTAACGCACGCACCTTCATTGACCTTCGACATGCTGTAGTTTGGGACATCAGCTTGCAGGTCTGTGAAAACTCTGCGGATTTCATCATGGGGGGGGGGGGGGTGTTGTCCTCTGTAATCGTGATCGTCAACATCGTTGCTACAGCAACACTGTGTGCCTGCTGCAAGGCGCTGTTCTTTAAGCTAAAAGTAGCATGTGGACATCACACTTTTAGAGCCAAGTTGTTAAAAGAAGAATTATGTGGCATCCCTGTGTCACGGAGCAACATCGTGCAGAGGGGAGATGGCGAGAAAGACGGTTTGAAAAAGTTTAATAAGGACAAGAATCCGGGGAATTGGCGCTGGTTTGAATTTAATGTTCATCTTCATGAACACATCCAAAAGGGAAAGAAACAGCAAAAGGGAACGGCATTTTATGCCATCAAGAAACATAAGAATTTTTTTGTCTCTGGAAAATAAACATTATGCTCTTCAAACAGGATTTCAGACAAGCTTATATGACATTTTTTTAATTAATCTAGACTTTCTTTCGTTGGAAAAAAGACATTGTGGCTTTGAATGGATTTACAGGAATTTACACAAGAATGTGACTTTTTTAATATAAGATATATTATTGATATTTTATCATGATTTTCAAAATATTCTACAAGCTTTAGCAGTGGTTTTTGAAATGCTGTAATAGGCTTTTCAATCTTCATGTAGTTTAATTGTTCTGAGTTAATGCATAATTTGGTTCACAAAAGCCTTTTCACACTCTCGCTCTCTTCTGGATCTCGCGCGTGACGCCCCTTTCACATTGGCGTATTCATAGAGCTTGAGTACTGCAGCGTTGTTTCATTTAAATATGCCCGAAATGCGCGCGTACCCAGCCTTTTTCCGTGTTCGTTTCATACTTGCAGTTGCGTGTGTTTGCTTTTTTAATGTGTACACACAGTCGTGTGTACCTTGCCGCTGTTTAAACCCAGTTCACTCCTGCCGGCTGTGCAGAACACATCACTGCACTTGGAAAATAGTGGACTGTATCATGAGGTTTTTACAGTTGCATTACTGCCACGATCAGGACATTTGATGAGCGCACGGACATGCAGCGAGTGCGCTTTGATGTTAAAGTCACAGGTTTGATCAGACCTGATTGATCAGGGCGTTTGATGAGCGCACCGACATGCAGTAAGTGTGCTTTTATTTTCAAGTCACAGGTTTGATCAGAGAGAGAGAGAGGGAGAGGGGGAGAGCGATAAATGGAGAGGGGGAGGGAGAGAGAGGGAGAGAGCGAGAGAGAGAGAGAGAGAGGGGGAGGGAGAGAGAGGGAGAGGGAGAGAGAGAGGGAGAGAGAGGGAGAGAGCGAGAGAGAGAGAGAGAGAGAGAGAGGGAGGGAGAGAGAGGGAGAGGGAGAGAGCGAGAGAGAGAGAGTGACAGAGGGGGAGAGCGACAAAGGGGGAGAGAGTGACAGAGGGAGAGGGAGAGAGTGACAGAGGGAGAGAGAGAGAGAGGGAGAGACTGACAGAGAGAGAGAGGGAGAGGGGGACAGAGCGACAGAGGGACAGGGAGAGGGGGAAAGGGAGAGAGAGGGAGAGGGGGACAGAGCGACAGAGGGAGAGAAAGGGAGAGGGGGACAGAGCGACAGAGGGAGAGAGAGGGAGAGGGGGACAGAGCGACAGAGGGAGAGAGAGGGGGAAAGGGAGAGGGAGAGGGAGAGGGGGAAAGGGAGAGGGGGAGAGAGCGACAGAGGGGGAGAGGGGGAGAGAGAGCGACAGAGGGAGAGAGAGGGAGAGAGCGACAGAGGGAGAGGGGGAGAGAGCTGCTGTTTCTGGATTTCTGGGTTGAGGTTCGATTCCCTGTTCTGAGCACACAGGTGCTGTGGGCTGTGTGATCATGTTCTCATCTGATTCCTCTGGATGCAGCACTTTTTGGTTGTGTACAGAAGCGCCGTGTTGCACAGACTTGCATGCAGTAACGCTGTGCTGGGCAGACCTGCTTAAAACTGTCCAGCACTCTACGCCGAAGAAAATTGAACATGTTTAATTTCTAACGTCCTACGTGCGTAGCCCTCAACATACTGCTGTGTAGGGAGAAAAAACTCGACATAGAGCTGCTAAAAGTGGGCGGAGAGCTGCTCATCTCAGCGTAGACGATACGCCACGATGAGCAGCTCTATGAATATGCCAGTGTGAAATGGGCTTGAGGTCAAAGAGCAAGAGGTGTAAAATGCAGTCTTGAGGCATCATGACTGACTGTGTGGGCAGTGAGAATGACAGAGACTTTGATTATTTTTCCCACTGCAGTGTTGATTCCTTCAAAGAATTTTTGTGAAAACGTGGTATTGGTGTCCAAGGAAGAAAAACTGAAGCTTATGTTGTACATGAACAGAAAATTCAGGTTTTGCCTGACTCGACTCACTGTCGACCCAGACAGTGTCTATTCATAAACATAGAATCTGCTGATCACTGTTTGCTTTGCGGACCTCTAAGAGTGTGAAATAAATTATAAAAATTCGCGTGTACATAAGTATTCACAGCCTTTGCTCAGTTAAAGCCTCAAGTCTTTGGTCAGTTTTGCCCATTCCTCTTTGCAGCACCTCACAAGCTCCATCAGGTTGGATGGGGAGCTTCGGTGCACCGCCATTTTCAGATCTCTCCAGAGATGTTCAATCAGATTCAAGTCTGGGCTCTGGCTGGGCCACTCAAGGACATTCACAGTTGTCCTGAAGCCAATCCTTTGATATCTTGGCTGTGTGCTTTGGGTCATTGTCCTGCTGAAAGATGAACCGTAACTCCAGTCTGAGGTAAAGAGCGCTCTGGAGCAGGTTTTCATCCAGGATGCCTCTGTACATTGCTGCATTCATCTTTCCCTCATTCCTGACTAGTCTCTCAGTTCCTGCTGCTGAAAAACATCCCCACAGCATGATGCTTCCACCACCATGCTTCACTGTAGGGATGGTGCCTACTTTCCTCCAAACATGACTCCTGGCATTCACACCACAGAGTTCAATCTTTGTCTCATCAGACCAGAGAATTTTGTTTCTCATGGTCTGAGAGTCCTTCAGGTGCCTTTTGTTAATCTCCACGTTGGCTACCATGTCCCTTTTATTAAGGAGTGGCTTCCGTCTGGCCACTCTACTATACAGATCTGATTGGTGGATTGCTGCAGAGATAGTTTTCCTACTGGAAGATTCTCCTCTCTCCACTTAGGAATGCTGGAACTCTGACAGAGTGACCTTCGGGTTCTTGGTCACCTCCGTGACTAAGGCCCTTCTCCCCCGAAGGCTCAGTTTGGACGGGCGGGCAGCAATAGGAAGAATCCTGGTAGATGTGAACTTCTTCCGCTTACGGATGATGGAGGTCATTGTGCTCATTGGGACCTTCAAAGCAGCATAAATTTTTCTATACCCTTCCCCAGATTTGTGCTTTGAGACAATCCTGTCTCTGAGGTCTACAGACAGTTCCTTTGACTTCATGCTTGGTTTGTGCTCTGACATGCACTGTCAACTGTGGAACCTAGGTGGACTCCAATTAAGCTGTAGAAACATCTCAAGGATGATCAGTGGAAACAGGATGCACCTTAGCTCAATTTTGAGCTTCATGGCAAATATCAGGCTTGGTGGTCAGAAATGGCTGGACACAAATACAGGACTCAGACAAGTACCTCTGTATGTAAAAACGGTTTACTGAAACAGCAAACTTGGTCTGGTACACAAAAAGGCAGTCCAACAAGAGCAAAAGTACAACTAACATCAGGCTTAGGTGTGGTTGGGTAAAGAGCCGGGTGGTCATACACACGAGGAGGCTAGCAGGACCAGAAAACACAAATAAAAACGCGCATAATGTCCGATCACAGCTCTGTCTTCAACTCAACTTCCGTGGCACATTAGATAGTCCATTATCTCCTGAAAATAACGTCTTCTGAGTTTTTCCAATACAAGACATACATCTACATGTCCAGGCATGTCCGTGATCACAGCAGCAGTAAACCAGCAGCTGTGACACAAACAGCAGCATCACGATTCTTTAAGTTCCAAAATGCGACAGCCTCTGGAAAAGTAAGAGTTGAAGTTGGTGAAGTGTGTCATCTCCTCTGTAAATCCGAGCCACTGCTTTCAAAGGAAAGCTCAGAAGCTATTAACTATGTCACACGGAGAGAAATGCAGAGAATTGCAGAGTGAGCCGTTTTCCGGAAATGCACCTGTCCCCTCGCTTCGGAAGAGGAATGCAAAACATCAAAAACCACTAATTATGAACGCATGCGCAGGGAGACTTACAATCATGAGTACTTTGATGTGTTGCTAACTGGGACGTTGAAAAACATGCGACATGTCCTTTAAGCACCAGCCGTGGTCTGATCGATCCAATAGGGGGACCAATGAGACAGCGACAGCGGTATCCTCAGGCTGAGAAACGCGCCCGGAGCAAAAAAAATGCCCAGGGCCTTAAAACACTACTAGTGCAGCAGATAACTGAAACAATCGTGCAAATGGTGATACATGCACCAAAGTTGGCACAAATATTCCTTAGACATTACTCTTTTGAAAAAAACCAACTGGCCACTTGAATTTTCAATAGGCGGCCAGGTAGGGGTCAGTTGAAGAATTACACAGGGGTCAAAATTAAAAATGCTCAAATCATTTTGAAAACTACACCACATTATTTGTCTGATCATGAAGATTCCAAAGCGGTATAGTTTGGACTGTCTATGACTGAATGATCAGGAGTTATGGAGTAAAAACAGCAAACATGGTGAAAAAGGTCAGTTTCAGTTTGTACAGGGGTCAAAAGTTAAAGTTCCTTCAATTTTGGTAAAAAGTGATGCAAATTATTGGTTAAGCTAAAAGGATTAATAAATGGAATAGTTTTGATTGTGTTGAATGTTTGGTCTCCAAAGTAAAGGTCAAACAAGGTCAACATCCATTGGATTCTGTGACATGTGACATATGTTACCCCGTAACATGATAAATAAGCATGATACATGGTCCAAACTATTCCTTTTTAAAACCTTGTTAACTCAACCAATAATTTGCATAATTTTTTACCAAAATTGGAGCAACTTTAACTTTTGACCCCTGTACAAACTGAAACTGACTTTTGTCACCATTTTTGCTGTTTTTACCCCATAACTCCTGATTATTCAGTCATAGATCATCCAAACTATACCTTTTTGGACTCTTTGCGATCAGACAAATAATGTGGTGTAGTTTTCAAAATGACTTGAGCATTTTTAATTTTGACCCCTGTGTAATTCTTCAATTAACCCCTACCTGGCCGCCTATTGAAAATTGAAGTGGCCAATCGTTTTTTTCAGAAGAGTAATGTCTAAGGAGTATTTGTGCCAACTTTGGTGCTTGTATCACCATTTGCATGATTTTGCTCTAAATATTCTCTTAGCTGCTGCACTATACGTTGTCAGCCATGACAAGGAACTGAGGGCCCGGTAACACGGCACATGGCAACAACTGAACGAAGGATAAAAAGTCAAAAAGTCACAAATCGTTGAGAAAAGGTGGACGAATCATCCTGCACCTTCCCCATCACCAAAAAGTCTGCGAATCAAGTGCGCAAAAAGGAACTAAACAAAACCAAAACTAACGAAAGAAAAACGAGGCAAACATCGACCTTGATGCTTTAAATAAAATCAAAATGAAACATTTACGATGACGTAATCGACAGTGGGTATGAGACCAAGCACAGCCAGTCTTCATGTCCGCAGTCCTTGCAGGTGCGGAATTTGGTTGTCTTGACAACAGGTGAGAGATGTTGTTTGTCTTCACAACAACATGTGCACACGCAGGCCAGCCACAAATGACTGGAACATGCATAGTTAAAGTAGTTGATAAAACGTTCTGTGCTATACAAGGATGTTACATTCAGCTCGTTGGAGCTTTTGTTTTTGAGCCATTCAGATATCATCAATGTTCGTGCAAGGCATCTGACTTGGGAGGTTGGACGAAGTTAGATGACAGTCAATGGAACACTGACATTATGGAAACTACGCAAACGATAAGGAACCCTCAAGACAGAAAGAAAATTGAAATATGGATGAACTGAGGTTGTTGTTGGGATTTATTCACATTTTTCAAGGTTGAAAAGTCTGACGACACACCAGCTGCAGGAACAAAGCTGGATGACGGTTAAACGATGCCTCCAAAAGTCAACGCAAGTCCAGATTTTTTGTTTCATCTGGGCTTCGGTGTCCTTCACTAGTGCCGTGTGGCCGGGGCTCAAAATATTTTCAGACGTCATTTTCCAAAATCAGAACACCTTATGTGGATAACCTTTCCTCAGGATGTGATGATGAATCTGACTGAAATGAAAAGATAAGATGAAGACATTTTGTTATATGGCTGCAGTACTACACACACTGTGATTGGCTGATTACCGGTCGGACATTTTCCCATATTGGACTAGTTTCTATGACAATCGGTCCGAACCGCGTATTTTCATTATAAACCAGGAAGTTAAAAATACGATTAGAAAAACAAGTGTGTCATGAACGTACTCCATAAATATCTCAACAGCGTCAGAAAAAACACACGGATTGAAAGCTTACCAGCTAACAATTAGCAAGTTCTTCGTGGAGGTGAAGAAAGTGAACGAGGGTTAGGGTTAGTGTTTTTAATACGGTCGGCATATGCTGGCTGAATCATCAAGGTGTGACAGGGGTATAACAAAATGTGGAAAATGAAGTGCTGTGAATACTTTCCAGATGCACTGTAGATGGCTGTTTTATGGGTGTGGGTGGGGCTGGACACTCATGCTTGTCCTCTTGGCATTGGCAATTGAGTGGTGCTGTCGGACTTGTGCTAATGCTGCTCTCTTGCACAACTTAGGAAGTTAATTTTCAGGTCTCTTTAAACTAAAATCTGGTCAAAACACAACATATTTCAGTGATGTTCCTGGAGCTGCAGAAGCTTTTTTTTTCCCATTGATTGATTCAAGATAAATGAAACCTGATTCTTTAAAATCATGCTCGTTTCCCCTCAACTTGTCTCATGTTGTCTCATGTCATTGAAGTGAGCAAGCACACACAGCTTTGTGCACAGAGTTCTTGTTTTTCTTTCGCCTGCCCAAGTTTTGTTCAGGGTCTCCACAGCAGGGTCAGCACTTGGCATGTTTTAAAAGTATGTTAACACACTGGTTAACATGAAACATGCAACGCCCGTTTTAATCATACACATATTCAACAGTACACGACAGTCTTACTGTTTCAGAGCATGGTGCCAATACAGCAATAATAGCTTGTGCACCTGCAGTGAAAGCTTATATATATATATATTTCACTCCCACTTCTTTCAAATATGGACCACGTGTTTCTCTTCGATAGTATCATTAATAATAATAATAATCTATATTATACAACCCCTGGCAAAAATTATGGAATCACCGGCCTCGGAGGATGTTCATTCAGTTGTTTAATTTTTTAGAAAAAAAGCAGATCACAGACATGACACAAAACTGAAGTCATTTCAAATGGCAACTTTCTGGCTTTAAGAAACATTATAAGAAATCAAGAAAAAAAATTGTGGCAGTCAGTAACGGTTACTTTTTTAGACCAAGCAGAGGGAAAAAAATATGGAATCACTCAATTCTGAGGAATAAATTATGGAATCACCCTGTAAATTTTCATCCCCAAAACTAACACCTGCATCAAATCAGATCTGCTCGTTAGTCTGCATCTAAAAAGGAGTGATCACACCTTGGAGAGCTGTTGCATCAAGTGGACTGACATGAATCATGGTTCCAACACGAGAGATGTCAATTGAAACAAAGGAGAGGATTATCAAACTCTTAAAACAGGGTAAATCATCACACAGTGTTGCAAAAGATGTTGGTTGTTCACAGTCACCTGTGTCTAAACTCTGGACCAAATACAAACAACATGGGAAGGTTGTTAAAGGCAAACATACTGGTAGACCAAGGAAGACATCAAAGCGTCAAGACAGAAAACTTAAAGCAATATGTCTCAAAAATCGAAAATGCACAACAAAACAAATGAGGAACGAATGGGAGGAAACTGGAGTCAACGTCTGTGACCGAACTGTAAGAAACCGCCTAAAGGAAATGGGATTTACATACAGAAAAGCTAAATGAAAGCCAGCATTAACACCTAAACAGAAAAAAACAAGGTTACAATGGGCAAAGGAAAAGCAATCGTGGACTGTGGATGACTGGATGAAAGTCATATTCAGTGATGAATCTCGAATCTGCATTGGGCAAGGTGATGATGCTGGAACTTTTGTTTGGTGCCGTTCCAATGAGATTTATAAAGATGACTGCCTGAAGAGAACATGTAAATTTCCAGTCATTGATGATATGGGGCTGCATGTCAGGTAAAGGCACTGGGGAGATGGCTGTCATTACATCATCAATAAATGCACAAGTTTACGTTGATATTTTGGACACTTTTCTTATCCCATCAGTTGAAAGGATGTTTGGGGATGATGAAATCATTTTTCAAGATGATAATGCATCTTGCCATAGAGCAAAAATTGTGAAAACATTCCTTGCAAAAAGACACATAGGGTCAATGTCATGGCCTGCAAATAGTCTGGATCTTAATCCAATTGAAAATCTTTGGTGGAAGTTGAAGAAAATGGTCCATGACAAGGCTCCAACCTGCAACCTGATCTGGCAACAGCAATCAGAGAAAGTTGGAGCCAGATTGATGAAGAGTACTGTTTGTCACTCATTAAGTCCATGCCTCAGAGATTGCAAGCTGTTATAAAAGCCAGAGGTGGTGCAACAAAATACTAGTGATGTGTTGGAGCGTTCTTTTGTTTTTCATGATTCCATAATTTTTTCCTCAGAATTGAGTGATTCCATATTTTTTTTCCCTCTGCTTGGTCTAAAAAAGTAACCGTTACTGACTGCCACAATTTTTTTCCTGATTTCTTATAGCGTTTCTGTGATCTGCTTTTTTTCTACAAAATTAAACAACTGAATGAACATCCTCTGAAGCCGGTGATTCCATAATTATTGCCAGGGGTTGTAATAGCCAAGTGGCTTCTGCGTGCATGTGTATGGCTTTGATCATGCAAAAACGGGGGACAGCTAACATTTGCCGTTTGGTATACTTACGTATGTTGGGTCAAAGAGGAAGGTTGCGAAAACAGAAAGTTGATAGGATAAATATTTTTGGAGAACTTAACAATTTTAGCTAACCAGTAAACAATGGACGTTTTGCTGCAATGCACCATGGGAGTTTGGGGTTGTGGCATTTTAAATGCTGTTATTGTGGTTCATGTTAGTTTAACAGTGTTGTTAGTGTTATTGATTTATTGTGTTTTTGTAGTTGAATTTGTTTAGTCAGTTTAGTTAAGTGTCATGTTACCATTACCACAAGTGAGTTAAGTTTCATGTTGCCGGTGTCGCCAACCGAACGGTCCCCCCTAAAAATTGGTCCGTCTTTTGCATCGGCGCATGCGTCATTAGCCACGGTTCATGGATTAAAACCTCGTTTCTGCTTAAAACTACACTCTAGTCATCATCTATCTCAGCGACAGATAACTAAAGCTTTTGTACAACAATCATTTCCACATAAATTCAGCATTATTTCATCATAAAAGACAGATGAAGCAATCAGAGCGTTGCAGCTAAACGAGCTGCTCGCTGATGCGTTCACTGCGCGTCGGTCATTTCAAAGCGTCACGGAATTTCGCCGAGTTTCTGCTTAAAATGGCCTTGTTTCTGCTTAAAACTAACTTTAGAATGATTTAAGAGGTTTTACCTTTATCATATGATGGTTAATAATCCCATTAATCCATTTGATTCCTTTGGGTGAAGAGACTCCGTCTCAGACATGCTGCTGTTCGAAATGACGCATGCACAGATACAAAAGGCGGGCCGCTTTTTAGGGGCAGACCGTTTGTGCTGCGACACCGGTACCATTAGTGAAAAGTAGTGTGTTTTCTGCCACCATCTGTTTCTATCTGTCTAAAATTGGAAGCACCTGTTTGCAGCACAATGTGGGAAAGACAAAACTGCTCTCTGTGTGTGTGTGTGTGTGTGTGTGTGTGTGTGTGTGTGTGTGTGTGTGTGTGTGTGTGTGTGTGTGTGTGTGTGTGTGTGTGTGTGTGTGTGTGTGTGTGTGACTTCAATCACGGAGAAATTGTGGAGGTATGTGGTATTTTGGGTCAAGGATGAACGATGCCAAAATCAGGTCTGTGAAAACTCCATGGATACACGGAAATGTCTTGTAAATGACTCCAGAGGTGTTAACACGTTACAAAAACAGCTTTTTCAGTTTTAGAACTGTTTATCTCTCACTAGCTTTTACATAATATATGACAAAGAGGTTATATTGACACACAAATGAAGCAGAGTTTGCAGCTGGCTACCAGCGTGTGACATCACCATGCTAATGTCTGTGAAGTAATAAGTTCAGAGGTGTTTAGAGGTGAGAAACGTATATAAACACACAAAACAAAGTGCTTTTGAAGAGAGCATCTCCTGTCCTCGGAGTGTTACAGTTTGGGTCTTCTTCCAGACCTTGGCAACGTGGTCACACATCCAACTAACTTGTACTTACATACCGTTGTTTGAACAGATGATCTTGTAAACTGCAGTTGTTTAGAAATGGCTTTTTCATGGTTTTAACATACAGATGACTTACCACCTGTTGCTGGAATGGTGTGTGAGTCCAGAATTTAGTTAGCAACATCTGTTGTTCAGTGTTGTTGGCTAATATCTGTAGTTTCTCCAAAAATATTAGTCCTATCAATGTTCCATTTTGGGAGCGTTCATTCTTGACCCAAAATACATAAGCATACCAAACGGCAAATGTCAGCTCTCCCCAGTTTTTCCATGATCAAAGGCATACACATGCACGCAGACACCACTTGACTGTTATAATATAGATGTTTCCCCTTTCATACACCTTGCAGGAGCGTCGCAAACAGCTCTGCCAGCTACTGAATTTGTTTCATAATAAGAACATTTTAGCGTCACATCAGTAGCAGCTATAAACAGTAGACAGTGAAAAGTTTAATTGTGGAAGGATAAGGCCACGACTCAGGATAATGTTGGAAGCTTAATGATGCACTAACGACAATAAGCTAACATTCAAAATTAAAACTGAAGCATTGTTAATCATGCTTTTTATCTAGAAGTCATTTAGAAGCACTGAATGCAGGAAATGCAATCTATGACGGAGCTCATGACCTTGTCCAGTCATGGTTCCTGCATACAGCAATAATAGGACAACCTAGAGCATGAAGTACTGAATGAAATTTGCTGAAATGCACAGAAATATTGCATAATTAAAAGTCTGTAAATCAAATTTCAGTGATTGCTAACTTCATAATTTTTGTGACAGTGTTGCCGTGTTTGAAATTACTGCTCAGTTTAGACACAGTCTCTGCACTGCAATGATAAGAGGTTTAATATTCTGTTTGCATATCCTGCAGAAAAGCTGGTTCAGCTGAGAAAGCTCTAACCTGAAAGCTGATATATTGATTATTGATGTAATAATATTCAGCTGCTTACAGTTCCTGCTCTTGTATTACTCTTCTAGAGCCACAAAACATATTTGACCTTTAAAAGGAATGAATAAAGATAACACTGCTTATAATGTTATTTTTCTATATACAGTTCAACTATATATTTTTTTAATTGTTCTTTTTGTTTTGTTTTTTATTTTACAATCCCAAATCATAAAAGTTTGGAGGATATAAAAATGTGGTGATGGTGGACCCATAATTATCCTAACATTTGCTTTGACTTCTGTTTACTGTAGACTCCATGAAACCAACATATTTCATGTTTTGTGAGCTTATCTTTATTTTATTTGTTAATATATATCCATTCCTACATTTCAGGGGATGCAGCATTTTCCAAGAAAAAAAAAAAGCTTGGGACAGGTGTAGCAAAATTACATGCCTCGCAATGGGGGACCAAAATAATGTAGCGAAATTCTAAATTGCCTCACACCAGGGGACCAAAATACATGTAACGAAATTAAATTAATTTAATTATTTGGAATGACTGGCACCTCACGCCGAGGCACCAATTTAATGTAGTGAAAGTATTGCTAAACTCCCAAATTGAATTAGATTGGCCTAGACCTCATTTAATGGGTCACCAAAATAATTAACAATTTGAGGGTTTAATAATTATTATTTGATTAGATATTATTCTAATCTCCTCGGGGGCACCACCTATTTAAAGCATATGTACTTTAATTTAAACATTCATTAATTTATCAGTCTCAAATTAATCAATCAGTCTCAGTTCAGTTAATCAGTCTCGGGTCTGAAAGTCTGAATTCTACGATACGATTGACCAAGGGTTTCCTTCTGAACACAAAATGAACCACAGTAGAAATATTTACATTTTATTTGCAATTATACAAGAAATGAGCAGTTTACAGTTTGGACCCCAGAGGTGGAAGGTGTTTGTTGAAAATGGTTTCTGGTAGCTTTTAACAAGTTTGTTGGAGCCAGATTCAAAGTCTTTATGAATTTAGAAAAAAAGTAAAACTTTAAGAGCAGCATTGTAACTTACAAAAAAGGAAAGTCCCTTTTCTGTAAAATCGCTATTATTTTGAAAAGTTCAGATCGGAAGTTCTCTTAAAAATTCAAAAGACTTGATGAACCTTAAAAGCGTCAGGCTATTACTTTGTTAAATTATCAGAGAATAGCAGCAAATGAATGAAAGAAGCCACGTGGTAGCTTTAGAGTAGCTTAGCATGGGTCCTTGTTGACCCAAAATTAAAATTAAGCATTTTAAAGAAAGGAAGAGAGAGGGTTGCAGAGCGCTCCAAGAGCGGGAGACGAGAGACTCTGTTCTAACTTTTAAAGGGGACTTACGTCATTAAACTCCACCTATTTAGGCTGTGTAATTTCACAGACACTTCATGTGTTAGTTAATTATTTAAATAAATTAACTATTTTGGCATACTATTTGTTCTAAGACACTCGAATGGATACACATTATTAATAGTCACTTAAGCACATCCTTTGGATAAACAGAATACTTCACCATCAACATATTGATAATGCAGAAAGATCACATTTAAACACACATCAGTTACAAGGAACACATGTCAATGTGGATCACGGGAGGGTTCTTGTGGGTTGAGGTTTTTACGTGGGTGGATGATAGTTTAAAGGTACTGTTTTTGTGTTGCATTTAATTGTATGAAAAGTGCTCTATAAATAAAGTTTAAATTGATTTGAGTTAAATGGAATACATGCAAATCATTTGCTTGAATAAGCAACAGACATTAGAGGTTTATATACGAGGTCTGTTAGAAAACTATCCGACCTTTTTATTTTTTGCAAAAACCATATGGATTTGAATCACGTGTGATTGCATCAGCCAAGCTTGAACCTTCGTGCGCATGCGTGAGTTTTTTCACGACTGTCGGTTGCGTCATTCGCCTGTGAGCAGGCTTTGTGTGAGCAGTGGTCCACCCCTCTCGTTGGATTTTTATTGCGAATAAAATGTCTGAACGATTTGTCTGAATTTTTCCAGAAACTGTGAGAGACCTTCAGGTGGACACCATTCGGAAAATTCAGATGGCTTTCAGGGACGATTTTACGGGGATCACACAGATTAAGGAGTGTTACAGCCGGTTTAAAGACCGGCCACAGCGTCTGAGAGCGCGACGCACTCCGAGTGCCGATCGACAGGCTGAAACCCTGCTGAAACAACCAGATCATTTCCAAAGTGAAGGCTTTGTTGATCCGGGACGTCGTCTGACTTCCGCAGAAATGGCAGAAGACGTGTACATCAGCACTTTTTCGGCACATTCCACTGTTACAGGAGTTTTTGTCACAGAAAGAGAAGCGGAGGGATGCGCCACGGAGCCGCTCATGGCACGGACAAAAGCACCTCCGTGTTGGTCTCACAGGACGGCTTTCAGACGGTTTTCGGTGGCTTTTCAGTCGTGTGACTGTCCGAGAAATTGTGGATGAGCTGGACATGCCAGAACATGTCCTGTGAGGCTTCATCACGGCGTTGCTTTACGCCATGCAGCTCCGTCCCAACGCACGAATTTCTCCGCACGTCTGTCTCAGTGTGCCGAAAAAGTGCTGATGTCCACGTCTTGTGCAATTTCTGTGGTAGTCAGACGATGTCCCGGATCAACACAGCATTCAGTTTGGAAATGAACGGCACATTCCACTGTTACAGGAGTTTTTATCATGGAAAGAGGAGCGGAGGGATTCACGCGTCGGGACGGAGCTGCATGGCGCAAAGCAACGCTGTGATGAAGCCTCACAGGACATGTTCTGGCATGTCCAGCTCATTCACAATTTCTTGGATAGTCACATGACTGAAAAGCCACCGAAAGCCATCTGAAAGCCGTCCTGTGAGACCAACACGGAGGTGCTTTTGTCCGCGCCATGAGCGGCTCCATGGCGCATCCCTCCGCTTCTCTTTCCATGACAAAAACTCCTGTAACAGTGGAATGTGCCAAAAAAGTGCTGATGTCCACATCTTCTGCAATTTCTGTGGAAGTCAGACGACGTCCCGGATCAACAAAGCCTTCACTTTGGAAATGATCTGGTTGTTTCAGCCTGTCGATCGGCGCTCGGAGTGCGCCTCGCTCTCAGCCGCTGTGGGTGGTCTTTAAACCGGCTGGAGCACTCCTTAATCTGTGTAATCCCCATAAAATCGTCCCTGAAAGCCATCTGAATTTTCCGAATGGTGTCCACCTGGAGGTCTCTCACAGTTTCTGGAAAAAGTTGATGCAGCAAAGCTCCAAATCGTTCAGACATTTTATTCGCAATAAAAATCCGACGAGAGGGGTGGACCAATGCTCACACAAAGCCTGCTCACAGGCGAAAAACGTAACCGACAGGCATGAAAAAACTCACGCATGCACACAAAGGTTCAAGCTTGGCTGATGCAATCACACGTGATTCAAATCCATATGGTTTTTGCAAAAAATAAAAAGGTCGGATAGTTTTCTAACAGACCTCGTATATATATATATGAATAAAAGAATACTGATGAAATTTTTACTTTAAGCAAAGGTCTTTCTCTTTACTTAGAGATAATAGCTGGTTGTCGAGGCCCAAAGTTTATGACCATGTCTTATCAGTGGTGGTGGGGGGGAGATCTTCTTGCAGTCTTGAGAGGTTCTGGCCTTTGGGTGAGGCCATAAAAGATCGACTCTTCGGGCCTGGGTAAGTTCAGATGTTGACGTGAAGCCATTATAATGTCATGTAATTCATAGTGGCCGAAATTTAACCGATAAACAAGCAAGGGGCTCCTTTGAAGAACTCTGAGTTACAGCTCTGTTTTTGCTGTGAAGAACAGTGTTGAGGCCCAAGGGGGGGGGTGTCTCAGGCTTTATCTCCAGATGGACGCAGGAATTTCTCCACTGACAGTGAAAACACAGTCTCTGTCATTAGTTCCAAAACAGGTTTTTGTTGAGACAGCATTTAATGTATTTATTTAATTAGGGTTAACCAAGGCCATGCGCTACACAGGGCAGTTTATTCTAAATTTAAGAATTAATTAATCATTTTTCCAGCCAGTTTTCTTGAGAAATATCAGGGGATGAAAACATGAACATTTCCAACTCACTGAATATTTTTTAGACTTCATTTACATCAGTCATTCAGAAATACAAACAGTGTGGTACTTTATGGTAAATCTGTGTCAGGTCAGCAGTTCTCAAAAACTAAATGTCCATGCTGGAAGCAGACAAGTGAGGGAAGCCACCAAGACACAACTCTGGAAGAACTTTTGGCTTCTGTGGGTGTGAGTGGAGAAACTGGGAATTGAGCAACATTTTTATTTTTATCTTCATTTTACACATAGTCCCAACTTTTTCTGATTTGTGGTTGTTTCTGTTGAAATTACAGAACTACTAGAAAGAAAATTAACATTTTATTGTTTTTTTAAGCTTTGTAGAACAAAAGCAAACATCAAACACTTAAAAAGAACAAAAAATACACAGACATGTGCAGGCAAAACTGAACAATGCAGGCTAATTTGACTCCCATGTTTTTTGAAAATAATAAAATAAGAGGTCACGTACTTTGAAATAAATAAAATGTATAGCTGCAGCCTAATAACTTTGAAAAATAACAAATCAGCAGCTTTTATTTTTATTCTGACTCGAGTTCATTCCTGTTTTTTCTCCTCTCAGTCATGTTTTGTGCTAAGATCATAAAATAACTACATTAAGCTCAAGATCTAAAATAAATATCTTTTGAAAATAACAGCCTATTAAAGTTCAGAGTACTCACCTGCTTTGTGATTTTTGCTTCTGAAGATCACTGCAGAGTTTCTCCAAATCAGATTTTTTAAACACACGTGTGTGTGATTTTTTTTTTTTTTTATGCTGTTCATTCATATATTGTCATTTTTAAAGGAATTTTTTACCATTTATTTAATCTCATTAATTCAGTATAACTTTCACCTCCATGCACACACGGTGTGAACAGGACATACCATCAGAACTGTGCAGGGAGAAATAAAGTCACTGTCAGTTGTGTTTGTTTTCTTCACGTGTTGCTTCACTCTCTCTCTGCGCTGACTGAAGTGGCTCATACTACTCCCCCTTCCCCCTTCCGTCCTCGTAGTCAGCCGACTGCACGCGCACACACACACACACACACACACACACACACACACACACACACACACACACACACACACACACACACACACACACACACACACACACACACACAGCTCCAGCTATCGGCCCCAGTCCTAATTTTAGACAGCTTTGAGCAAGCCGCCGCTGTTTTTTTCGACCATCTCTTTCGACAATTGACCGTCCAAATGACAGTTGGATGCCTTGCTACCTAAAACCCTGTGTCTGCCAGCCTTTTTTGCTATGATTTAATTTAATGGGAATAAGATGAAACTTTAATGCTGAAACTAGTTTGTAGAGGAAAGTATTATTTCTCTTAGAAGATGCGCATATAAATATTCAGTGTTTCCCATGTGCAGCCTTTTCCTTGCACTGAGCGGATCAAATTTTTCAAGAGATTTTTTTTTGCACACCAAATATTTTTTACCTGAAGCTATTTTATGGCATATGTTTTAACCAGAGAGAGAGAGACAATCTGGGCTTTGTGTTTTTCAGTTTCAGGCACCAAAAAGAGAGGTAAGTTTGTGTTTGTGTGGTCCCAGCAGGCAGGTATGACTGATTACTCTGTGTATAAGCTTTGCTCTTTTTGAGAAATGGGGGCTTCGTGTCGTCTCGCGCTGGATTGCATTGTTGTATTCTGTGTGTACGGCTTTCTGTAGCTGGTGATGTGTCTCTTTTGCTGATATCATTTTATGTGCATATGTCTTTGTATCTATGCTAATGTCTCTCTGATGCATCCTTATAAATAGAGCTGCATACAGTTTGAAAAATTTGTATTTGTTTTTTATTGATCATGGGGATACAGTGATCATGCCCTCAAATCCTCTTCGATGAGGTTGTCTGAATGAAATTAAGTAATATTTCAACAAGGATCAGGAAACTATCATGAGTATCACAAGTTCTTTCTTTCATGATCATTGATGATGAAATTCTCTGAGAATATCGTATTTGATAAGCATTGGCACACACATTCATGCCAACCGTATTAATAATGCTGGCACACGCTGGCGTATGTTGAATAAATTAATGCAGCTGTCACACCTTGATGATTAACCAGCATATGCCAACAGCCCCGTGTCCACCCAGTGGTTCGTGTCGGTACTGCACAGTGTGGTGCAGGCAGTGCTCGAAATAGTACGTGCATGTCCAAGTTTTATCAACTATAAGCACCAGTAGAATGAACCAATAAAGGAATAAATAAGGAAAAAACTATTTCCAGTGTGTTGTCTTCGTCTTCCCTGCGTTTTATGACTCTCACACACGGAGCGAGTTGCTGTGACGATTTGTTCACGCGTGCACGTGGAAAAAAAAACTGTCTGCCGCTGCTGCCGCTGCTACTGCTCTTCCCTCAAACTCTGTCATAACCACACTGAACCTGCTTCGAGTTGCTTCAGTCCCTTTCACACCGGGACTACTCCCAGTTGCGTCGTGTGTCATTATGATGACGCCACGTAGAAGCAACTCAGTGCCGAGACGATGCAGCTCGGCGCCACAACAGCACGAGGGGCGCAAAGAACCAAGCAAATCGGACGCCGGAAATTAAACATGTTTAATTTTTGTTTGCGTCCTGTGCTCGACGCAGAATTAAGTGGTTTCAGCGCACGTCAGAGCAACAGGATGGTACTCAGCATTACTGGAAGAAACACACTCACAAGACAACGTTACCTAACACCAATTTATGATTCCTGCTGTGTTCCATTGTTCCTGCAGTATAAATCATGCAGGATTGTTTTTATACCGTATACACAATGCAGTAAAACTGCACCCTCAAAAAAGAGCACAGAAAAAAAAAATGCTTATTGCAGCAGCTGCTCCTCCTTGCTCCTGCTCCTTTGTGAAAAGGACAGGAGAAGACTCACAAAAGTGTTTAAATAAAATCCATAAGTCCTGCTCACAGGCTGATTGCCAGAGACAGGACCTGTCCTCATCCAGTAAAAAGTCTGGATATCTCCAGTGCACTCACGGACTGTTCGTCCAGGCGCGCACATGTGAACAATTAAAAGAAAAAAACTGTCTGGCTGCAGGCAGTGAGTTCCTTGCTCTCCGCTCAAACTCTCTCCTCACTGTGTTTAACAAAAAGGGCATAAGTCCTGCTCACAGACTGATTGCCAGAGACAGGGCATGTCCACATGAAGTATATCTCCAGACATCTCCACATTTACTCACGGGCAGTTCGTTTGTGTGCACGCGCATCTCATGGTCACAGGAGGAAAGATAAACTATAACAAAACTTAGAGCGCAGACCTGCAGCTCAGCACAAGAACAAATATAAGCTAGAAGAGAAATCAGGGTGCACAGTCTGGCTGCAGCCAAACTGTGCACTCTGTCTTCTCAGTGCAGAGAACCTGCAGGCTGCGTTCTCACCTCTTCTCTGCCCCCTGCTGCACGCACCTGACACAGAAATTCCTGCGTTGTCATGACGCAACAGGAAGCAACTTGAAGTGGGCCCGGTGTGAAAGTGACTTTTTTTTTTTTTGGTGCAAGTAATTTTTGTTGTTACTAGCACCAGTGCAAGTAGGTTTCATTGTATACAAAATGCTGATTAGTCGACTGGCTGTGGTAAACATTGCCGTGAATGAAGTGCTGTCTCTTTATGTTTAAAGCGCTGTTGATTGCTGATCACGTCCACTGATCAGACCTGATCAGGTTCTCACAGACCTGAATGATGAAACGCTGTGATGATTTAAACTTTAAAACTGCCAGTCGACCGTGATCAGGTGTGATCTGAATGAAGTGCTGATCTGTCGCTGTGGTGATCACCAACAACAAAGGCGCTTTAAAATTTCCAGGGCTGTGAAAAGTCCGCGGATGTGAGAAATTCCGCGGATTTCATTATGGGGAGGAGGGGGGTGGGTGTTAGTGTTTTACTCTGTAATAGTGATAGTCACTGAGTGTTTAAAATGCCTATCATAAAGCGTTCTGTTTTTTACGACCTCGTGCAAGTTTTACAAGTCCGCGGACACTGATCTGTATAACAGATACAGATCAGTGTCCGCGGAGTTCCTTGGAGAAAAATGGCAGTCAAAGTGTGGCCTACTCCAAGACACTGAAGCTAAAAATAGCATGTGGGCATTGCATACTTTTAGAGCCATCAAGTTTTTAAAATAAGAATTTTGCGGCATGTCTGTGTCATTGAACAGAGGGAAGATAGTGAGAAAGAGGCTTTGAAAAGGTTTAATAAGGAATTAGGAATCCATGTTTTTTGTCTCTGGAAAATAAATGTTGTGCTGTTCAAACAGGATTTCAGACAAGATTGTGACTTTTTAAAATGAGTCTAGACTTTCTTTCATTGGGAAAAAAGACATTGTGGCTTTGAATGGATTTACACAATAATTTAAGTGACTTTTTTACTATAAGGTATGTTATTGATATTTTATCATGATTTTCAAAATATACTACAAGTTTTAGCTGTGGTTTTTGAAATGCTTTAACAGTCTTTTCAGTCTTCATGAATAACATGAGGTGTAATTGTTCTGAGTTGATGCATAATTTGGTTTACAATTAAAAGGAAAATCATTCCAGGTCCTGCTTCCATGTCATATTCTGTTATTTCAACATTTTCATTGACAATTCAAATGAAAGGTTGACTCTAAAATCATATGCACTGCTTTTGAGATGCTTTCTTCCAGGACTTGCTCCCAGGCCCCCTGCAAATTTTCCTCGGATTTCACAATTTTCATTTCACAGCCCTGGCTCTATATATGTCCTTTACTGTACATGCATGTACAGTGCATCCGGAAAGTATTCACCGTGCATCACTTTTTCCACATTTTGTTATGTTACAGCCTTATTCCAAAATGGATGAAATTAGTTTTTCCCTCTAAATTCTACACATAGTACCCCATAATAACCATGTCCAAAAAACTGTGATTTTTGCAATTTATTAAAAAAAAACAAAAAACTAAGAAATCACGTGTACAAAAGTATTCACAGCCTTTGCCATGAAGCTTAAAATTGAGGCAGGCACATCCTGGTTCCACTGATAATCCTTGAGCTGTTTCTCCAGCTTAATTGGAATCCACCCGGAAGAAATTCAGTTGATCGGACATGATTTGGAAAGGCACAAACCTGTCTCCATATGAGGTCTCACCGTTGACCGTGCATGTCAGAGCAAAAATCAAGCATGAAGTCAAAGGAATTGTCTGTAGACCTCCGAGACAGAATTGTTCCAAGGCACAAATCTGGGGAAGGGTACAGACACATTTCTGCTGCTTTGAAGGTCCCAATGAGCACAATGGCCTCCATCATCCATAAATGAAAGCGGTCTGGATCCACTAGAACTCTTTGTAGAGTTGGCCGTACATCTAAACTGAGCAATTGGGGGAGAAAGGCCTTAGTCAGGGAGGTGACCAAGAACCCGATGATCATTCTGTCAGTGCTCTAGCATTCCTCTGTGGAGAGAAGAGAACCTTCCAGAAGGACAATCATCTCTGCAGCAATCCGCCAATCTGGCCTGTATGGTAGAGTGGCCAGACGGAAGCCAGTCCTTGGTAAAAGGCACATGGCAGGCCACCTGGACGGTTGATCTTTCAGCAGGACAATGGCCCTAAGCACACAGCCAAGATATCAAGGGAGTGGTTTCAGGACAACTCTGTGAATGTCCTTGAGTGGTCCAGCCAGAGCCCAGACCTGAATCCGGTTGAACATCTGTGGAGAAATCTGAAATGTCTGTGCTCCGATGCTCCCCATCCAACTTAATGGAGCTTGAGAGGTGTTGCAAACAGGAATGGGAAAACTGCCCAAAGATAGGTGTGCCAAGCTTGTGGCATCATATTCAAGAAGAGTTGAGGCTGTAATTGCTGCCAAAGGTGCATCAGCAAAGTATTGAGCAAAGGGTGTGAATACTTATGTACATGAGATTTCTTACCTTTTTTTTTTTCTTTCATAAATTGGTCTCAATAATGCACATCTATTATGTAACTGCACCGGAAAAGCAGTTTTCAGCAGTAGCCTTACATATTCAGCAGTGGCCTTAGCATATCTGGTGCTAAAGTTCACTGCTGCAGAGATGTTCACAGCATCTTGAGGTTTTGTTGAGTTTGCAGGAACATTTTCATGAATTTGCAAACTATACCTTGGCTTGGAAAATATTTCTGATCTGGCTGCAGAGACTCTGATGTGTGGAGTGTCACCACAAGCTGTGCATGACAGATGGAATGTGTAACAGAAAAAACTCAAGACTCTGAAACTGTGTGGACAATATGACGTTGATACATGATCCTTTCGGATATACTTGCATAAAAGGCTAGGCAATAAAATGATCACAAAACTTGATAACTGTGGTACATTTTGGACATTTATACTCTAGGACCTGATTAAAACAGCTTATTATAGAACAGAAATAAACATGAGAACATCTGCAGTTTTTGGCTTGCATATCAAAGTGCACAATTTGATCTTAAGGTGGTAAACGCTGCGCTGGATATATGGACAAAAAAAATAGGACGAGAGGGCGAATAAACTGGTGAGGGGTGTTATGTGTCGGACGCGGTCGGAGCACCGACCCAGCGTTTGACAGGACCCAACATAAAATAAGCAGAGCACGGTTCAAACATTTTAATGAAAGTGAGTGAAGTGATAAACAACTAAAAAGTCCGCGGTCTGGTGAGGTGAAAACACGGCGCGCTCTCAGCAGCGCAAACGGTCCGGAGCCACAGCAGTTCGGACCCAGGGACCCCGCCGACACCCCCCAGGTGGCCGCGACAAACCGAGTCTGTGAAGCAAGAAAATATGAGGGGAGTCCAACACTCTCCACCCAGAGAGACACAGCTCAAAAGGTGCACACAATCAGCAAACACTTCCTGGCTTAAATATATATCAGCTTCTCACCCTGCAGGCACGGAACAACTCAGTTCAAATCTCCACTGCAGCAGAAGCTGATTAGACAATTAGCATAACGTGACAGCTCAATACAACAAGGTGTGAGGGACACCAAATCTACTGTCATTACTTCATAAAAGTCACCAAAACCAAATTACCTCAGGAAGTGTGCTGAAGAGCGTGAGACCTCACCCAGTCCTCCTTCACAGACTGTGGCGTCAAACCTGGAGCGGTCTCTGTGTCCATAATGGTGAGATTGTTCTCCTGACGTCGATCTCACACGTCTGCTCACAAGGTCAAGTCTCTGGCAATCACACACTGTGCATTCAAGGTTTAAGTGCAGCAATCTCTGATCAAGACAGAATACACCACAGCTGTGAGCCCTGATGACCTGCACGTGAAAACAAGCCTCAGGTGTTCAGGGTGAGGTCCTAATACTCAGCCACTCAGTCCTGAATGCATACCACCTGGTGGGAGAAACAGAAAAACAAAAACCAAGCCAGCCAAACACCCCAGCACACAACAAGGGGCACAAAAAGCATCTGTGGAAATGAACATGTGCCATCTAAGCTGAGGAACCTGCCTGAAAAATGGTTGTTTTTGGGGGCGGTTATAGTTGTGCTGATACTTAAAGCAGGACAACAAATACATGGAGGCTCCGTTCACAGATTAGTGTTGAATGAATCTGTGGTTCTAAGGTCATCCTCAAGCATTCCACAGGTGGATGCAGTTGCTTTTACCTCATTGTCAGCACGACACAGAATATTATTATCCTGGAAAGCTCCACTTCTTCCATACAATTCTCTCTGGTTGAAAGATCTTATGATTTTCTTTAAACTTGAACAAATCAGGTTCAGACTTGGAGGGAAGGTTTGATGGGTTTTTAAAGGTTTAGCAACCTTTTGTCTCTTATTTTAGATCTTTGAAGAATATTGTACTTGAATGAATTGACTGTCATGGTTATGTGGTTATCTTTCATTCTTATCATTTAGTGTTATTTATTTATTCTTTTTATTATTACTATTGTTTGTTGTCCATTCTATAGGATTATAGTTGTAGTACATGTTACCGATAAGTATCTGGTGATGGGTCACTTTCTAACCATCGTGCTAAGTAGATGGTGATGGATTACTGTATAGCCATTGTACATAATTACACATCGTTCTATGTTGTAACACCCACGTTTATCTCTTGCAGAATAAACGTGTAATGATTGCTCGCTGGCAAGTTGAGTAAAGAGTTTGGCACTCGTTTACATTTGGCTGCTCCTGTTTTGGGTCAGGGTCACCACAGCGGATGCAGCCAGATCCGCATTGGTATTTGGCACAAGTTTTACGCTGGATGCCCTTCCTGATGCAACTCCAATTTTACCTGGAGAAACACACACAGCCGCTGGTGTTCCAATGAGTTCTCCCATCGAAGTACTAAACAGATCCTGCACTGCTTAGCTGCTGAGATCTGACAGGATCAGGCTGACACAGAGCAGACCGGCTGCTTTTATCATTATTATTATTATTTTGTAAGCCCTGTGGTTGACTAGGGGTATTGGAGGTTTATGATTGTTCGTGTTGTTGCCAGTAAACACATTCATATGCACTTTGGATGTGCTTGCACTTTTGTGGAGGTGTTGTATGTGATATCTTTTTTTTTTTTCGAAATGATTAAGCAATGTTTAAAAAAGAATAATGATTGTAATAATACAAATAAATAAATAAAATACTACTAATGATAATGGACTGAATCTCTATAACATACACAATGATACACCAATGTCGGGGTGTTCCCATGCAAGGCCTTCAGTTGGACACCGGGTGCAATTTGGGGATTAAGGTCCTTGCTCAAGATTTATTCAATCTGATGGGGATTTGAATTGAGGATTACAAGGCCACCACTTTAACCACTTGACTATCACTTCCCCATAATAATGAAATTAGAATAATGACATTAATTTGTGTAGCACCATAAAATGCAAATGTTTAACCAGTGAACCCTGTGGTTTCTTCAGATTTCAGACTTTTTTTATTTTCTTAAAAATGTCAGCATTAATAAATTATTTATCATTATAAATATCAATATTGACCCAATATCAATTGCACGGCCCAACCTGTGCCCCAATAATTCCTGTTTTATGCAAAACATCCCTAGTTTAAAACGTCGAGCTCTTCGTTACTGCTGCAAAGTTGAATAGGCTTTTACTTGCATCTGTTTATTGGCGTGTTTAAATGTACTTGGTGGGATTACTCAAAAACCCATAGATTGGTTTTAATTAAACTTGTTAACATTTAGTCTGGACTGTGATTGATATGTAAAGCTTATTCCTTTCCTCTTCTCCTGTTTTTGCTTGAGTTTACCTCAACAGATGCAGTGTGCATGATGTTTTGGCAAAGTTTTATGATGGATGCCCATCGTGAAGCAACTCCACATGAATTTGGGTTGGACAAAGTTAATCCAGGGTGCAAATTTAGTAATTTGAACTCATTCAGACGTTACTGTTGTCACAATTGTGATTTTTATTTATTTATTTATTTTTATTAAGTTTGCAGCCCTAATTGTGACATGTTGCTTTTTGCTGGAAACCAGTGCAAACAGTCATAGCAGCTCAAGGTGGAAAAGAGACGGGCATCAGACTGTGTGTCTGTCTTGATTTTGTGCATCAGAGGTGAGAGAAATGCCTATCTGTTGCCAGACGGCTCACAACGTGCATGATGCTGTGCTCTGCATCTGCTCCAGTGTGCTTTGCCAGCCAGCCATCCATCCTCTATGTGCTATATATCAGGTTAACATATGGACACAAAAGTAGACTCACACATTGAGTTACACAACCGTCTCTGCTGTTCCATATTTAGCAAGACACTCATCAGCACTCCCTCCTATACACTGTTAAAGTAATCATCATGTCTGTTCAAGTGAATTAGCTTTGCAAATAGCTTGCTATCCAGCATTGGCTGAAAACCTGTAAAGTTCAAAAGGTTAGACAAGTAAATACACCTTGGGTCAATGCTGCTTCCTGTCTGTTAGACCTATGTACTGTGCTGTGTTTTCTTGCTGACAGTACTGACACCTCTCCTTATTTTATTTTATTTTATTTTATTTTTTTTCCAGTTCGAGAAAAGCGGAAAAGCCTTTACATCAACCATGTGAGTTATGTCTTCATCTGTGAGAGAGTGAGAAGAACATTGTATGCGCTAAAAATCATAAATGGTTATTAAAAATAATTTGAATTGTCTGTAGGTTTGCTGTTTATTTAGTCATGCATTTGTGACTGTTTTGGTTGTGCAAATGGAAATTTTAATGCCTTGCATCTTTTTTTTTTGTAGTTTACACACATTTCGGAGAACAAGGTAAGGTCTTTAAAATAAGTCTTCCAGTCATTTAACGTGTTAATCATTATCCCTCCTTACATATCAATTCTGAAATGAGCATCTGAGAGGCTATTGAGAAGTTTGGAGCATGACCCAGAAAAAGTAGGGCGTGGTTCTCCATCTAGAGAAACTAACATTTCTCATCAGTGCACGGAGTGAGTCAAAACCTGACACATTTTCTTTAAATGTTGGTTTCTCAGAATGCAAAAGATGGAGAGTCATGCCCTACTTTTTCTGGGTCATGCTCAAAACTTCTCAGTCTCTCCTCATTCTGTTTAAATGTGGATATGCATCACTATTTAGATTGTATCAGTGTCTACAGTAATAATTTCATCACCTGATAGCTTATAACAGTGGTTCCCAAAATGCTGATTAGGATCCCCATGAGATGGAACAAAGGTTGGTTGTTTGTTGAATTTCTGTAAGTTTTGCTTTTTGCAAGCTGAATGCTTGAACCTTGTAAAGTCCTCTACCAGGCACAGAAATAATGTGAGTGGTGGCAAGCAATATATGGGGTCACAAACCAAAAAGGTTCATAATCGCTGATCATCTTTTCCATCATGCTCTTATTTCCTTAAGTCCATATAGACCTAAAACAGAAACTGTGCAGGAATAAATAAAATGAGCAATTTTCGTGAGCAGTGAAGTATTTAACTTGAAGTAAATAGGTGATTTTTCAGTGTGGGTTGAAGCATCTAAGAATAGAATGATAAATTTACACAGCTGTTCTGAGCAGAAGTCAATAAAGGCCAAATTGCATGTGGGAATCCATGGGCTCTAGATTGGGTAGTGTTTATAAAATAGGTAGCTGACATTTTTCAAGGGTGGTAATAAATTATGCAAAGTTTCTGTCATGATTTGGAATGGCGTGTGAGTCCAAAATGTAATTATCAACAGCCATTGTTCACTGTTGTTACATAATATCTGTAATTTCTCCAAAAATTAGTCCTGTCAACGTTCTGTTTTGGCGGTGTTCATCCTTGACTCAAAATACATAAACATACCAAACGGCAAATATCAGCTCTCCCCAGTTTGTCTGTGATTGAAGCTATGCACATGCGCACACACACATGCATGCATACATGTACACAGAGGCCACTTGGCTTTTAATGTGTAGATTCTTCCATAATCCTTCTGGGTCATGATGTGTAAAAGTAAGTCCCTTCGGTTGCTCCCTTGTTTTGCACTCGGGGTCACCACAGCAAATCCAGGGTGGATCTGCATGTTGAATTGGCACAGGTTTTACACCGGATGCCCTTCCTGACGCAACTCCACATTACATGGAGAAATGTGGCAGGGGTGGGATTTGAACCCGGAGCCTTCTGAACTGAAACCAAGCGCATTAACCACTTGGCCACCACCCCTGCTTCATCAAGAGCATTATTTACAAGAAGATGAGCCAATGAAAAGAAAGTTCAACAAATGCAAGTCTGTGGGTTCTCTAAAGTAAAATCATTCCTGGTTGTACAGTAGTGTTCAGAATAATAGTAGTGGTATGTGACTAAAAAGATTAATCCAGGTTTTGAGTATATTTCTTATTGTTACATGGGAAACAAGGTACCAGTAGATTGAGTAGATTCTCACAATTCCAACAAGACCAAGCATTCATGATATGCACACTCTTAAGGTTATGAAATTGGGCTGTTAGTAAAAAAAAAATAGAAAAGGGGGTGTCCACAATAATAGTAGTGTGGCATTCAGTCAGTGAGTTCGTCAATTTTGTGGAACAAACAGGTGTGAATTAGGTGTCCCCTATGTAAGGATGAAGCCAGCACCTGTTGAACATGCTTTTCTCTTTGAAAGCCTGAGGAAAATGGGACGTTCAAGACATTGTTCAGAAGAACAACGTAGTTTGATTAAAAAGTTGATTGGAGAGGGAAAAACTTATATGCAGGTGCAAAAAATTATAGGCTGTTCATCTACAATGATCTCCAATGCTTTAAAATGGACAAAAAAAAAAAAAACAGACGTGTGGAAGAAAACGGAAAACAACCATCAAAATGGATAGAAGACTAACCAGAATGGCAAAGGCTCACCCATTGATCAGCTCCAGGATGATCAAAGACAGTCTGGAGTTACCTGTAAGTGCTGTGACAGTTAGAAGACGCCTGTGTGAAGCTAATTTATTTGCAAGAATCCCCCGCAAAGTCCCTCTGTTAAATAAAAGACGTGCAGAAGAGGTTACAATTTGCCAAAGAACACATCAGCTGGCCTAAAGAGAAATGGAGGAATATTTTGTGGACTGATGAGAGTAAAATTGTTCTTTTTGGGTCAGAGGGCCGCAGACAGTTTGTGAGACGACCCCCAAACTCTGAATTCAAGCCACAGTTCACAGTGAAGACAGTGAAGCATGGTGGTGCAAACATCATGATATGGGCATGTTTCTTGTACTATGGTGTTGGGCCTATATATCGCATACCAGGTATCATGGATCAGTTTGGATATGTCAGAAAAAGAATTTAGCACACATCTGTCTCTCTGTTTGTATGTCATTTATGGGCCCACTTCAGCATCATCCGGGCCCAGTGAGACGGAAGTACAGCTCATGTTCTACCATATTCCTTGATGACAGCACTGTCAGTCAGCCCAACCTCAAGTACACCATCAAATGGTAATACATAAATCTTTGTTTTAGATTGAATTTCTATCCATAATAAAGCTGTATAATAATAATAATAATAATAATAATAATGATAATCTGGTTTTGTGGGGGGGGGGGGCTACTTTTCACTTAAATGTATTGTAATGTTTGTTTGTTTTTTTTTTTTGTTTTTTTTGTCTTTACAGTGTAGCCCTTGCAATATACTACCACATAAAGAACAGGTATGATCAACACATTCATCTGTTCCTGTTGCTTTAGCCACCACAGTGTTACAGCCTTTCAAACTGACCTAGACTCATTGACAAATTTATATATGTATATGCTTTAGTATATTGTTGATGGCTTGCTCTGTCAGACTCAGCAGCTCTGTCTGTGCATTAATGTTATTCTTTTCTGTTCTGGCTTATTGCATACATGGAGATATATTAGGTGATCCGCTCTGGATTTTGGTATCTGTTATAAAGTGTCATTGTCTGTTTGATTTGTTATTTTTTTTCCCCAGAGAAATCGACGGAAGAATGTTATTAGATATTTTTGATGAGAAACTACACCCACTTTCGGTAAGACCTGGAGTTAATATAATTTTGGTATTGTACAATCTTTAGATCTGCTTGGATTCACCAGCAGATATTTCTCAAGTAATCTCTGAACACACTATATCCGCGTGTTGAAACGCCCCTCCCCTTGAGCATTGACCCATCCCTTCTTTTAATGAAAGTTAATTAAATGCACACCCTAAAAATAAATAAATTTTGTGACCCCCAACACATTGCAAAAAGCAAAAAAAATAATTTTCACAACATTTTTCTCATCGCTTCTGGGTCTTACCTGATGCAAATGCAACACTTTAGTTTTTGCTTCCATTTTTCATGAGCTGAACACAAAGATCTAAAACATTTTCTATATATACAAAAGAACAATTTTTCTCAAATATTGTTCACAAATCTGTCTAAATCTGTCTTAGTGAGCACCTCTCCTTTGCTGAGATGATCCATCAGACCTCACAGGTGTGGTATATCAAGATGCTGATTAGACAGCTGGATTGAACATGTGTGCCTTAGGCTGGCCACAATAAAAGGCCACTCTAAAATATTAAATTTTATCACACAGCACAATGCTACAGATATTGCATGTTTTGAGGGAGCGTGCAGTTGGCCTGTTGATTGCACGAATGTTCAAGGATGTTTAGACATTTATGAACAATATTTGAGAGAAATAGATCTTTTGTGTATATAGAAAATGTTTCAGATCTTTGAATTTAGCTCATGAAAAATGGGAGCAAAAACAAAAGTGTTCAGTGTATGTACATGTGATTTTGTAGTATTATATATATGTGTGTGTGTGTGTGTGTGTGTGTGTGTGTGTGTGTGTGTGTGTGTGTGTGTGTGTGTGTGTGTGTGTGTGTGTGTGTGTGTGTGTGTGTGTGTAAATTTGCGACCAAAAAAAAACTGTTTTCCTGTTGTGAATATGGTGTGTTGTGAGTAGAATTTTGAGGGCTCTCTCTCTCTCTCTCTCTCTCGCTCGCTCTCTCTCTCTCTCTCTCTCTCTCTGTGTACATAGGGTTCTCAATCGGAAAAAATTTTTATTTTTTTTTTCTCTCACAGCATAGGGGTGAACTTAGTGGGGCATAGCTGCAGGCGCAAGTAATGTAGTTGGGTCCAGGGACATACACCCAAGAAAATTTTGAAATTTATAACCCTTTGAAACACTATTCCCTGGATTTTGTGGGCCACTTTGTGTTGCTAACTGGGACGTTAAATAATGTGCAACATGTGTACAGTATTTGAGAGAAATAGTTCCTTTGTGTATATAGAAAATCTTTCAGATCTTTGAGTTTAGCTCAGGAAAAATGGGAGCAAAAACAAAAGTGTTCAGTGTATGTACATGTGATTTTGTAGTATTATATATATGTGTGTGTGTGTGTGTGTGTGTAAATTTGCGACCAAAAAAAAACTGTTTTCCTGTTGTGAATATGGTGTGTTGTGAGTAGAATTTTCTCTCTCTCTCTCTCTCTCTCTCTCTCTCTCTCTCTCTCTCTCGCTCTCTCTCTCTCTCTCTCTCTGTCTCTCTCTCTGTCTCTCTCTCTCTCTCTCTGTCTCTGTGTACATAGGGTTCTCAACCGGAATTATTTGGGGGAACTTAGTGGGGCATAGCTGCAGGCGCAAGTAATGTAGTTGGGTCCAGGGACATACACCCAAGAAAATTTTGAAATTTATAACCCTTTGAAACACTATTTCCTGGATTTTGGGGGCCACTTTGTGTTGCTAACTGGGACGTTACATAATGTGCAACATGTGTACAGTATTTGAGAGAAATAGTTCCTTTGTGTATATAGAAAATCTTTTAGATCTTTGAGTTTAGCTCAGGAAAAATGGGAGCAAAAACAAAAGTGTTCAGTGTATGTACATGTGATTTTGTAGTATTATATATATGTGTGTGTGTGTGTGTGTGTGTGTGTGTGTGTGTGTGTGTGTGTGTGTGTGTGTGTGTGTGTGTGTGTGTGTGTGTGTGTAAATTTGCGACCAAAAAAAAAAAAACTGTTTTCCTGTTGTGAATATGGTGTGTTGTGAGTAGAATTTTGTCTCTCTCTCTCTCTCTCTCTGTGTGTGTACATAGGGTTCTCAACCGGAATTTTTTTTTTTTTTTTTTTTCCTCTCACAGCATAGGGGGGAACTTAGTGGGGCATAGCTGCAGGTACAAGTAATGTAGTTGGGTCCAGGGACATACACCCAAGAAAATTTTGAAATTTATAACCCTTTGAAACACTATTTCCTGGATTTTGGGGGCCACTTTGTGTTGTTAACTGGGACGTTAAATAATGTGCAACATGTGTACAGTATTTGAGAGAAATAGTTCCTTTGTGTATATAGAAAATTTTTCAGATCTTTGAGGTTAGCTCAGGAAAAATGGGAGCAAAAACAGTGTTCATTGTATGTACATATGATGTCGTAGTATTTTTTTACATATATAAATTTTTATAAAAGATTATCATTAAAATTAAAATTCATCACACATTTCATTTATTTATGAATATTTATCAAGTTTGCATACTTTCTAATGCTTGTATGATGCATTAAGCATGCTTAAAACTCTTGTACAATTAACAGGTCTGTGTGAGCCAGACTTCTTGCTGGTTGATAGGTGTTCAAATACTTATTTGCAGCAGTAACATACAAATACGAGGTCTGTCCAAAAAGTAACGGACCTTTTTATTTTTTTCAAAAACTATATGGATTTGAATCACTTGTGATTGCATCAGCCAAGCTTGAACCTTCGTGCGCATGCGTGAGTTTTTCCACACCTGTCGGTTGCGTCATTCGCCTGTGGGCAGGCTTTGAGTGAGCACTGGTCTACCCCTCCTGTCGGATTTCTTTTGTCTGAGAACTTGCTGAGAGACTGCCGCTTTGCTCCATAAAAATTTTTTCAGAAACTGTTAGAGACAGGCAGTTGGAAACCATTCGATAGATTCAGTTGGATATCGGTGAAGATTCTGTCGGCGTCACGCGGATTATGGACTGTTAAAACCTTTTTAAAGACGGCCCACAGCGGCGGAGGGTGCGCAGCGCGCTGAACGGCCATTTGACAGGCTGGATCGACCAGATCATTTCTAAACTGAAAGCTGTGTTGATCCGGGACATCATGTGACTACCACAGAAATGGCAACAGAGCTGGACATAGCACATTTGCGGCACATTCCACTGTTACAGGAGATTTTGTAATGAAAGACGTGCGGAGGATTTCGCGCGTCGGCACGAAGCAGCTCAGGACGCGCAGCAAAAAAAAAAAACACCTCCGTGTTGGAAACCATTCAGAAGATTCAGACGGCTTTCGATGGCTTTCAGTCGAGTGAGTATCCGAGAAATTGTGTAATAGCTGGACATGCCCCAACATGTCCTGTGAGACTTCCAAGACGGAGGTGTTTTTTTGCTGCGCGTCCTGAGCTGCTTCGTGCCGACGCACGAAATCCTCCGCACGTCTTTCATTACAAAATCTCCTGTAACAGTGGAATGTGCCGCAAATGTGCTATGTCCAGCTCTGTTGCCATTTCTGTGGTAGTCACATGATGTCTTGGATCAACACAGCGTTCAGTTTAGAAATGATCTGGTTGATCCAGCCTGTTGAATGGCTGCTCGGCACGCCGTGCGCCCTCCGCCGCTGTGGGCCATCTTTAAAAAGGTTTTAACAGTCCATAATCCACGTGACGCCGACAGAATCTTCACTGATATCCAACTGAATCTATCGAATGGTTTCCAACTGCCTGTCTCTAACAGTTTCTGAAAAAAAATTCATGGAGCAAAGCGGCAGTCTCTCAGCAAGTTCTCAGACACAAGAAATCTGACGGGAGGGGTGGAGCAGTGCTCACTCAAAGCCTGCCCACAGGCGAATGACGCAACCGACAGGCGTGGAAAAACTCACGTATGCGCACAAAGGTTCAAGCTTGGCTGATGTAATCACACGTGATTCAAATCCATATAGTTTTTGAAAAAAATTAACAAGGTACGACACTTTTTGGACAGACCTCATAAATTATTAAAAAATTATACATTGTGATTTCCGGATTTTTTTTTTTTTTTTTTTTTTGATTATGTCTCTAACAGTGGACATGCACCTAAGATGAAAATTTCAGACCCCTCCGTGATTTCTAAGTGGGAGAACTTGCAAAATTGCAGGGTGTTCAAATACTCATTTTCCTCACTGTACGAGGGCTGTCAATAAAGTTACGGTCCTTTTTATTTTTTTCAAAAACTATATGGATTTCATTCATATGTTTTTACGTCAGACATGCTTGAACCCTCGTGCGCATGCGTGAGTTTTTCCACGCCTGTCGGTGACGTCATTCGCCTGTGAGCACTCCTTGTGGGAGGAGTCGTCCAGCCCCTCGTCGGAATTCCTTTGTCTGAGAAGTTGCTGAGAGACTGGCGCTTTGTTTGATCAAAATTTTTTCTAAACCTGTGAGACACATCGAAGTGGACACGGTTCGAAAAATTAAGCTGGTTTTCAGTGAAAATTTTAACGGCTGATGAGAGATTTTGAGGTGATTCTGTCGCTTTAAGGACTTTTCACGGTGCGAGACGTCGCTCAGAGCTCTCAGGCGGCGTCATCAGCCTGTTCAAGCTGAAAACCTCCACATTTCAGGCTCTATTGATCCAGGACGTCGTGAGAGAACAGAGAAGTTTCAGAAGAAGTCGGTTTCAGCATTTTATCCGGATATTCCACTGTTAAAGGAGATTTTTTTAATGAAAGACGTGCGGACGGGTCCGCGCGTCGGGACGCAGCCGCCGCGACGCTCCGCCACAGGAAAAACACCTCTGTTGAAAGCCTTAAGGACAAGTTGGAACATGTCCTGCCTGTTAAACAATTTCTCATATACTCACTCCACTGAAAGCCATCAAAAGCCGCCTGGATTTTACAAATGGTTATCAACACGGAGGTGTTTTTCCTGTGCCGCCGCACCGCGTCGGCTGCGTCCCGACGCGCGGATCCGTCCGCACGTCTTTCATTAAAAAAATCTCCTTTAACAGTGGAATATCCGGATAAAATGCTGAAACCGACTTCTTCTGAAACTTCTCTGTTCTCTCACAACGTCCTGGATCAATAGAGCCTGAAATGTGGAGGTTTTCAGCTTGAACAGGCTGATGATGGCGCCTGAGAGCGCAGCGCGACGTCTCGCACCGTGAAAAGTCCTTAAAGCGACAGAATCACCTCAAAATCTCTCATCAGCTGTTAAAATTTTCACTGAAAACCAGCTTAATTTTTCGAACCATGTCCACTTCGATGTGTCTCACAGGTTTAGAAAAAATTTTGATCAAACAAAGCGCCAGTCTCTCAGCAACTTCTCAGACAAAGGAATTCCGACGAGGGGCTGGACGACTCCTCCCACAAGGAGTGCTCACAGGCGAATGACGTCACCGACAGGCGTGGAAAAACTCACGCATGCGCACGAGGGTTCAAGCATGTCTGACGTAAAAACATATGAATGAAATCCATATAGTTTTTGAAAAAAATAAAAAGGACCGTTACTTTATTGACAGCCCTCGTATGTCTCATAATAGTCATGTGGAAGATATTGTAACAAAACACCAACAATTTATGACTAAATATAACATTAAAATTATTACCGATATGAAACAATTACCATCCTTCTACTGGCTTCCAAAAATGCACAAAAATCCGATAGGTAGTAGATTTATAGCAGCCTCTAGTGCATGAAAATTCAGTAAGGTATATATTATATTCCAATTCTAAGGTGAAACTCTGCCAGTATACAAAGGTATATCTAAATATCTAAAAAGGAAGAGTAAAATAGGAGAGTAGAAAAGAGTAGAGAAGAGCCACTTAGGTGCCTGGTCTGGACTTAAATTAGTTACAAAACATTTCAAACAATACTGCGAAGGTATAGCTCGGAACACTGGAGTTAACTGTTATTGGATTATCAATAATGCCACAGAGGTTTTAAATAAACTAAAAAAGTTAAACAGAAGTAGCTACACATTTTTATCGTTTTGATTTTTCCACCTGTATACAAACATCCAACATGACCAACTTATATATAGTATCAGTGAACTAGTCAGGGAAGCTTTTAGGATTAGAGGATCTAAATACATCGTTATTAGAAATGATGACCCTACATACTGGTCTAACACAACATCGACAAGTGATTGTAATGTAACTAAAGAAAACATGATTGAACATATAGAATTCCTTGTAGACAGTATCTGTATAGAGGTTGGCAACAGAATTTTCAAACAAACAATAGGGATACCTATGGGAACAGATTATGATCCACTTTTAGCTAACCTTTTCCTTTTTAATATGAATATAAATCTGTGAAAGATAAACGTAAAGCAAATAGCCAGCCAGCAAAAACCTTTAGTAAACCCTTCCATTACATTGATGACCTACTTACTTTAAATAACCCTAATTTTGAGAATGAAATTAAAAATATTTTTCCATCAGAATTAGAGCTTAAAAAATCTACAGAAAACAATAACAAACTTTCATACTTATAGAGTTGAGCATTATAGATAGTTTAGAACAGCAGTTTTTGACAAATGAGATGATTTTAACTTTCATATTGTAAAATTTCCTTATATGAGTAGTAACATACCAAATAATCCTACATATGGTGTTTACACCTCCCAACTAATCAGAATTGGTCGCATCTGTGATAATTACCAAATTGTTTACACTAGACACAATAAACTTACTAGTAGATTCATTAAACAAGGGTTTCTGTATGACAAATTGGTTCAAGATCTCTTTTGCAAGGTTGCAAAAGAGATCTTGATCCCAATTGGACTAACCTGGTTAAATAAAGGTTTTATATACTGTATATATATAGTATTTTGGCAAACATCGGGTCAGATGTGTTCAACAGACATTCATTTTGCTTGTGTTGTGTTTTTTTGGCAGAAATCTGAAGTTCCTTCTGATTATGACAAACATGACCCTGAGCAGAGGCAGATCTACCGTTTTGTCAGGACACTGTTCAGCGCTGCACAGCTCACTGCTGAGTGTGCCATTGTTACGTTGGTGAGTGTCTTTACGTTCATGTATGTGCATTTTGGCACAGACACACCAGGAGACTATGTTCCTTTCCGATTTACTCTTTTGCTCCCACTAGTGTTGTAGCTTAGCTTTTTATGGGGATCTTTATTCAGCATTTTTGAGCAGTATGTTGTTGCTTGTGTTTAATCAGTATTGTTTGGCTCAAGTGTCATCGCAAATACGAGGTCTATCAGAAAAGTATCCTACCTTTTTATTTTTTTAAAAAACTATATGGATTTGAATGACGTGCGATTACACCAATCATGCTTGAACCCTCGTGCGCATGCGTGAGTTTTTTCACGCGTGTCGGTGACGTCATTTCCCTGTGGGCAGGCCTTGAGTGAGATGTGGTCCCGCCCTCTCGGCTGAATTCCTTTGTTTCACACGCTGCTCGAGACGGCGCGCGTTGCTTTATCAAAATTTTTTTCTGGACCTGTGAGGAATATCCGAGTGGACACTATTCGAGAAATTAAGCTGGTTTTCGGTGAAAAGTTTAACGGCTGATGAGAGATTATGGGGTGTTTCTGTCGGTGTAAGGACTTCCCACGGAGCGGGACGTCGCACAGCGCTCCCAGGTGCCATTGTCGGCCTGTTTCGACCTGAAAACATCCTAATTTAAGGCTTAATTCACCCAGGACGTCGTGAGAGAACAGAGAAGATTCAGAAGAGGCCGGCATGAGGACTTTATGCGGACATTCCACTGTTTAAGGACATTTTTTAATGAAAGACGTGCGCGCAAATCACCGAGTCGTTTCCGTGACGACTCGGTGAATCTGTGTGCGCCACAACAGGAAAAACACCTCCGTGTTGAAAACCATTTGTAAAATTCAGGCGGCTTTTGATGGCTTTCAACAAGTGAGTAACTGAGAAATTGTTTAAGAGCTTGGGCATGTTCCAGCATGCCCGTTAAGGTTTCCAACACGGAGGTGTTTTTCCTGTCGCGACCCCCGCGGTCGGGTCCGGCCCGACATGCGACTCTGCCCGCACGTTCTTTCATTACAAAATGTCCGTTAACAATGGAATGTCCGAATAAACTCCTCATGCCGACTTCTTCTGAAAGTTCTCTGTTCTCTGACGACTTGCTGGGTCAACAGAGCCTGAAATGTGAAGTTTTCAACTTGAAACGGCGAGACGCTGCCTTCCTCGAAGCGCAGATCGCCGCCAGGCACCGTGGGCCATCCTTACGGCGACACTACCAGACCAAAATCTCTCATCAGCCGTTAAGATTTTTACCGAAAACCAGCTGAATTTATCGAATGGTGTCCACTCAGTTGTGCCTCTCGCCTCTCGCAAAAAACTCTCGCATGCCCACGAGGGTTCAAGCATGTCTGATGTAATCACACGTGATTCAAATCCATATGGTTTTTGAAAAAAATAATAAGGTCGGATACTTTTCTAATAGACCTCGTACATGAACTAAATCTCAGTTATTTTGACAGGATTGGCTTCCTGTATTCTACAGCTCGGTACATTAGTTGCTCAACACTATACCAACATCTTTCATGACTCACTGATTTTAAAACTTTCTATTTTATTAGTCATCTCCTTACTTTTTTCTGTCACATATACAACAGCCATTCTCTTAAAGGACTAATGGCAGGATATAACCAAGAAAATGGTGCAAACATTAATTGTCTCATCTGTTTAATGTGTTGTTGATATTTTAATGCAGGTGCCCAACCTTTTTTGAACTGAGATCTACTTTTAAAGTTGAAGTTAAAGATCTACTAAGCCATATCGAATGCCATAGCATTGCCACAATTTATTGTGCGCCAATATAATAACACAATTTTCTAGGACAAAGATAAAGTTTTAACAATAATCATGCATTATTGAAGTAAATGTGCATGGTGAAAACAATAAGCACAAGTAGGCCTAGGACTGGCCTCAAGTTGTTCCCTACCTTTGTGGGACTTCTGGCACTGAGAGGTGGAAACTAGTCTCTCATAGTCCAGACAGTAGGTGCTGAGTGCAGCCGTAAGCAGGCACTCAGGCACTGTCTTTCTGCATTGGATTCCAGAATTGGACGTTCATGTCAGGTGTTGCTCTGGATTTGAGCTCAGTGTCATTTTTCAGTGTGAGGATCTCATTCTTAATAGCACAGCTCTCCACTTTGGATGTCATACAGTCCACATCTATATTTTCCCCAAATGGTAAACATAGAAAACAGACTCAGTGGATGCAACGTCAGTAAAGTGCCTGTCAAATTCTGACAAGATGCTCTGCACTTGATCATTATAACGTGCACTGTCAGGCTCAACAATCTGTGTCCTGGTGTTTAAGTTCTGTGTGGAGAGTTCTGCAGGTCACACTGTTGCAACCTGCTTGATAGGTGTAACTTGCTTTTAAACTTGCATTCAAATACAAAAACTGTGCATATTTAGCATGGTTTGAACGTTTCACAAATTCTTTAATTTTGGGCAACAATTCAGAAAACCGTTCCATAAATTTACCTCTGCTCAGCCACTTAACGTCTGTGTGTTCTGGTGTGTCTCCTCCAGCTGCACACAGAATAAATGCATCCTCAGGCTCCTGACCCAAACAGAACACGCAATCTTATTAGCCATATTCATCACTCTTCCATATTTATGAATCGTTGTGCTGCTAGCTGACTTTTCAATTCCTGGACGTTTCAGGCAAGCATTTAGCCAGGAAGTTAGCATTGTAGCTCTTGTGAATCGTCTTGAAATGCTTCTCTAAATTCCCTTTCTTCAGGAAAGCTACATGTACATTGCAGTTAAGACAGATGGATTTGCCATTTGAATAAATGAAAAGTAATCCTCCTCCCAGTCAGAATGAAGTCAGAATTTTTTTGTTTTCTTCTCCTCCACCATAGAAGAAGAGAAGAGCTTTTCTTCTATGGCATTTAACAGCAGCCAGCATCCTTAGTGGTGCATTGCTTCCACCTTCTGCATCACTCTGTTATTGCAGCACTAAATCCTCTCGAGTCCAGTGACAGATTTTTTTTCATCCAATCGACTGGTACTCAGCCCGCGATTGACCAGTCAACCAACAAGTCAGTCGTGATCAACTGGTTTGGCACGCCAGTTTTAAAGCAATGATACACTGGCATAGAATGGGGCAATTCTCCCTGCCACATAAAGGTAAAATCTATCCACAATGCATTGCATCATCAACATCTGGTGTATGTGTTTTTTAATAAGCCGAGCTCCCTGTCACTCATTTTTTGCTTTGTAGCACCTGGCAATTATATTTCATTTCTGTGTGTGTCTGTGAGACAGCCACGCACGTTTCTTTGATTTTGGAATAATGTGACCATGAAGGCTTGGAGATGAAGCAGCATCAGGTGACTACAGTGGGCAGCTCTCAATGTATCCTCAGCGGGACAGCTAACAGCACTGCTCAGTGTTATGCTGTGTTTACCTGCTTACTTAAGCCGCGTTCACACTAGGCGCGACGCGAGCGACAGGTTGCCATGTAATCCCTATGGAAGGATGCATTGTGACACCAAGCCATGCAGCGCGAAACGATGGACGCGAATGAAGCGACGCGAGTGAAGCGATTTTGAGTGATTTGCGCGTTTGTGGCATGATATTGTGTCACGTCGCGTTGCCCTCCTCCCCAAGTTGAAAAATCTGAACTTTTTCATTTTGTCGCGCCACGATGACCAATCAGGGACTGGATATGTAGTGACGTGGAAATGTCTGGAGTTTGACTGAGTTGGATGTGAACATGTCCTGTTTCTGGTAGCCAGCCTGTGAGCAGGACTTATGTCCCTTTTGTCCTTTATTTCACAATTATGACAGAGTTTGGGGGAAGAGCGAGGAGCAGACCCACAGCAGGGGGAGCAGAGGTTTTTTTTTTGTTTTGTTTTTTTTTTACATGCGCTCGAGCGAATCGTCCGTGAAGATTATTTTGTTTATTAACTACACAAATGTATAATTAAACAAATGGTGACTGGTTTCTAAACACAATTATGACAGAGTTTGTGGGGGAAGACCGAGGAGCAGCCCCACAGCAGGGGGAGCGGAGATTTTTTTTAAATTTTTTTTTTTTTTTTTACCTGCGAGCGAATCGTCCGTGAAGATTATTTTATTTATTAACTACACAGATGTGTAATAAAACAAATGGTGACTGGTTTCTAAACACAATTATGACAGAGTTTTTGGGAGAAGAGCGAGGAGCAGCCCCACAGCAGGGGCAGCGGAGTTTTTTTTTTATTGTTTACATGTGCGCGCGTGAACGGGACAGGTGGTCCTCAAACTGGGTCCTGCAGATGCAGAAGGACCGCTGAAAGCGGCCATCATCCAGACGCAGCTCCTGCAGCAAATAATGATACTCCCTGAATTGGGAACATCTCATGACGTTTGTCAGCTTTCCACAACTCGCTCCGTGTGATCAAGGTCCGTCATGTTAATTTGACTGACATCCAGAGCCAGTGAGTGGAATGGAAGCTCCTCCTATTTGATGACGCACTTGGGCGAATTTTCACAGCGAAAGCAGAGCGACACACTGGGCGATGGTGGCGCTTCCATCACCACACAACGTGAATTTGTGCCGTCTGGTCACGCCCGGTGTGAACGCGGCATTACCGTGGTTGGACAAATGAAAGAATTAGGAAATATAAATGTGATAATAGCAGCTTGGTATTTAATGACTGTCATGTTGAACTGATGGAACGCAGCTGCTCGCACTGTGTTCCTGCTCGAAAGACACCGTCACACGCCTACCCATCAGTGCAATGTTTCGTGGTTCGGTCATACGAGCTGTTTCGCGGTGAGTCATCCTGAGGTGTACTTATTCGCGCTATGTGTGAAGGGGCCCTTAGTAATGTATTCTTTGCCACTGTGGTCCCAGCTCTCTTCAGGTCATTGACCAGGTCCTCCTGTGTCGTTCTGGGCTTTCTCAGAATCATCCTTACCCCATGAGGCGAGATCTTGCATGGAGCCCCAGGCCGAGGAAAATTGACAGTCATGTTGTGTTTCTTCCATTTTCTAATAATTATGCCAATGGTTGTTGCCTTCTCACCAAGCTGCTTACCTTTTGTCCTGTAGCCCATCCCAGCCTTGTGCAGATCAACAATTTTGTCATTGCCATTCTTTTAGAGGCATAGTTACCATGAAATGTGTTTATTTAGTTGTCTCCATGCACTGAATCACTCCCGCTCACACCCATGACAATAGCTATGAAGTCTAACACAGTACATTATTCCTCAGATCTTAACAAAGTGATGATCAATGACTGAGAAAGGCATCATCTTCAGTACTTGTCTGACAACTTGTAAGAAACAGTTGCCTGCAGGCTCAGTCTTTGTGATCATTGGAACGTGGGATTTGGCTTCTGAAAGAGAAATGTAAATGCAAGAGAGGCAGAGAGATGGAGTCTTTCGATTGACGTGGATATTTTATGAGCCAGCTCCAAGGATGCTTGATTTCATCAGCTTCAGACATTGTGTTATTGTGGCTTTTACCTTGAGGAGGTGGAGAAGGATGCATTAGACTGAAGGAAAACATAAAAATAAAACACCCAGCAACAAATCAACAAAATTAATTATTGGGACAAGACAGAAGAATAATTAAATAAATCTGCCAGCATGTTCAAGCAGCAGATATTGTATTCAGCTTGCAGTAGTGATATAAACATTTACCATGAGTGTTATTTCTTTGCTGTTCTTCAGCGTGGTTACTCCCAGTTGCTAAGCTGTGGCTAAAGGAAAAGCAGCTTATTTCAGTGATAAAGAAAGACAGAATCAAATAATGCATAGTGCATGTGAACTGTGGAATGACCACATACTATAAATGCCTAAAATAATTACTGCTGGTTTCAGCAACTTTAAGATAACATATGTACTTGAGTCATGTTTTACATGACTGGCCCTTGTGGATTCCTTATTTTGCAACAGTGGTAGATTTCTCTCTCTCTCTCTTCACTCCCTCTCCCTGTGTGCGTGTGTGTGTGTGTGTGTGTGTGTGTGTGTGTGTGTGTGTGTGTGTGTGTGTGTGTGTGTGTGTGTGTGTGTGTGTGTGTGTGTGTGTGTGTGTGTGTGTGTGAGAGATAGAGATAAAATAAGAATATTGTCTGTGTTACTTGCACTTGTCTCTTTTTTCAAGGTGTATTTGGAGAGACTCCTCACTTACGCTGAGATTGACATTTGCCCTGGAAACTGGAAGCGAATTGTCTTAGGTGCCATTCTCCTTGCGTCTAAAGTGTGGGATGACCAGGCGGTCTGGAATGTCGACTACTGCCAAATTCTCAAGGATATCACTGTGGAGGATATGTAAGTTGATTGAAACACAGCATCTTGCTGCATTAACATGTCCTATCTTAATAGTTGTCTCCCCCCCCCTTGCTTCAAGTCTTACTTAGTTTTTGGATATGAAATGATATGATATGTTTGTGTCTCTGTCACTTAGAACATAAATTACTCTTCAACATTTTGGAAACACCAGACTTTTTCCAGATTTTGACCAAAATTACTTTTATGAACAAGGTATGCTGATGATTACGATGCCTCGTCACTATCAGCTAATTTTCCAACTTCCAACTTTCCAACTTAAAATCTCCTTTAACAGTGGAATGTCCAGATAAACTGCTGATCCCGACCTCTTCTGAAACTTCTCTGCTCTCTCACGACGTCCTGGGTCAACAGAGGCTTAAATTTGGAGGTTTTCAGCTCGAAACAGGCTGACGACGGCGGCTCGGGGCGCGGCGCTCCGTCCGGCGCCGTGGGCTGTCCTTAAAGCGATAGTAACACTCCTTAATCTCTCATCAGCCGTTAAAATTTTCACCGAAAACCGTCTTAATTTCTCGAATGGTGTCCACTTGGATGTGCCTTACAGTTTCCGAAAAAATTTTGATCAAGCAAAGCGCCAGTCTCTCAGCAAGTAGTCAGACAAAGGAATTCCGACGGGAGGGGTGGACCAGTGCTCACTCAAAGCCTGCCCACAGGCGAATGACGCAACCGACAGGCGTGAAAAAAGTCACACATGCGCACGAGGGTTCAAACTTGTCTGACGCAATCACACGTGATTCAAATCCATATAGTTTTTGAAAAAAATAATAAGGTCGGATACTTTTCTAACAGACCTCGTATTTATACTGTACATATAAAACTGCTAACTTAAGAATGCTTATATATATATATATATATATATATATAGTGTTATACTTTGATGTGCTGGCAGTGACAGAAAGTAGGGCGCCTGTAAGCCTGCAAATCATTTGTAATTGTCCTGTTGGTGACAGACACGGCTACAGTAGTGTTCAGAATAATAGTAGTGCTATGTAACTAAAAAGATTAATCCAGGTTTTGAGTATATATCTTATTGTTACATGGGAAACAAGGTACCAGTAGATTCAGTAGATTTTCACAAATCCAAGACCAAGCATTCATGATATGCACACTCTTAAGGCTATGAAATTGGGCTATTAGTAAAAAAAAAAAAAAAAAAAAAAAAAAAAAAGTAGAAAAGGGGGTGTTAACAATAATAGTAGTGTGGCATTCTGTCAGTGAGTTCGTCAGTTTTGTGGAACAGACAGGTGTGAATTAGGTGTCCCCTATGTAAGGATGAAGCCAGCACCTGTTGAACATGCTTTTCTCTTTGAAAGCCTGAGGTAAATGGGACATTCAAGACATTGTTCAGAAGAACAGCGTAGTTTGATTAAAAAGTTGATTGGGGAGGGGAAAACTTATACACAGGTGCAAAAAATTATAGGCTGTTCATCTACAATGATCTCTAATGCTTTAAAATGGACAAAAAAAAAAAACAAGAGACGCGTGGAAGAAAACAGAAAACAACCATCAAAATGGACAGAAGAATAACCAGAATGGCAAAGGCTCACCCATTGATCAGCTCCAGGATGATCAAAGACAGTCTGGAGTTACCTGTAAGTGCTGTGACAGTTAGAAGATGCCTGTGTGAAGCTAATTTATTTGCAAGAATCACCCGCAAAGTCCCTCTGTTAAATAAAAGACGTGCAGAAGAGGTTACAATTTGCCAAAGAACACATCAACTGGCCTAAAGAGAAATGGAGGAATATTTTGTGGACTGATGAGAGTAAAATTGTTCTTTTTGGTTCTAAGGGCTGTAGACAGTTTGTGAGATGACCCCCAAACTCTGAATTCAAGCCACAGTTCACAGTGAAGACAGTGAAGCATGGTGGTGCAAACATCATGATATGGGCATGTTTCTCCTATTATGGTGTTGGGCGTATATATCGCATACCAGGTATCATGGATCAGTTTGGATATGTCAAAATACTTGAAGAGGTCATGTTGCCTTATGCTGAAGAGGACATGCCCTTGAAATGGGTGTTTCAACAAGACAATGGCCCCAAGCACACTAGTAATCAAGCAAAATCTTGGTTCCAAACCAACAAAATTAATGCCTCGCAGATGTGAAGAAATCATGAAAAACTGTTATACAACTAAATACTAGTTTAGTGATTCACAGGATTGCTAAAAAAGCAGTTTGAACATAATAGTTTTGAGTTTGTAGCGTCAACAGCAGATGCTACTATTATTGTGAACACCCCCTTTTCTACTTTTTTTTTGCTAATAGCCCAGTTTCATTGCCTTAAGAGTGTGCATATCATGAATGCTTGGTCTTGTTGGATTTGTGAGAATCTACTGAATCTACTGGTACCTTGTTTCCCATGTAACAATAAGAAATATACTCAAAACCTGGATTAATCTTTTTAGTCACATAGCACTACTATTATTCTGAACACCGTGTGTATGTGTGTATATATATATATATATATATATATATATATATATATATATATATATATATATATATATATATATATAATGGCTTCATTTTGTCACGAAATGTAATTTTTTTCTCAAACATAACCCTTTGGAGACAGTCAACCGAATCTCTCTTCTTCTTTTGTGTGTAACGGCAGCAGGCATCCTTATTGTTGCATTGTTGCCACCTGCTGCATCAGTCCATTATAGCAGTGCCAAATTCTCTTGATGAGTTTAGTGTCTTTGAAGTATTTAAAAAAACAACACTTCCCCCTCTCATTTGACCTTATGGCTGAAATACTTCCTACAGAAACTTCTTCGAGGCCTTACAATTGATTTCCTTCAGTTTTCACTCTTTAATAGATTAATGACAATAATTTGCCTGCATGTCATCCCGTGTTCACACCGGGCGCGATGCGAGCGACTGCAGCCACAGGTTGCCATGTAATCCCTATGTAAGGACGCGTTTTGGCGCCAAACCGCGCAGCGCGACGCGAGTGAAGCGATTTTGAGCGTTTTGTGCGTTTGTGGCGTGATATTGTGTCACGTCGCGTTGTCCTCCTCCCCAAGTTGAAAAATCTGAACTTTTTCGTCTCGTCACGTCGGGATGACCAATCAGGGACTGAATATGTAGTGACGTGGAAATGTCTGGAGTTTGACTGAGGATGTGAACATGTCCTGTATCTGGTAGCAGCCTGTGAGCAGGACTTATGTCTCTTTTGTCCTTTATTTCACAATTATGAGAGAGTTTTTGGAGCGAGCAGCAGCGGGAGCGGAGTTTCTTTTTCTTTTTTCTTATACGTGTGCGCGCGAGCGAATCGTCTGTGTGGAGAATATTTTATTAATTAACTACACAGATGTATAATAAAACAAATGGTGACTGGTTTCTAAACACAATTACGACAGAGTTTTTTGGGGGAAGAGCGAGCTGCAGCAAGCAGCGGAGTTTCTTTTTTTTTTTTTTTTTATTGTTTACATGTGCACGTGTGAACGGGACAGGAGGTCCTCAAACTGGGTCCCGCAGAGGTGGAAGGACTGCTGAAAGCGGCCGTCATCCAGACGCAGCTCCTGCAGCAAATAATGATACTCTCTGTATTGGGAGCTTTTCACAACAACTCGCTCCGTGTGATCAAGGTCCGTCATGATGACTTGACGCCGAGCGGAATGGAAGCTCCTCCTATTTGATGACGCACCGGGGCGAATTTTCGCAGCGAAAGTCCACCCAAGCAGAGCATCACACCGGGCGAAGGAGGCGCGTCTGTCGCCACGCAACCCCCGCGAATTTGTAGTGTCTCATCACGCACGGTGTGAACGCGGCATCAGAATCGGCCCGCATCATTTTTACTTTTATTTTTTATTTTGGTGAATTTAATAGACTGTGGTACAGCTGGTGCACAGGATGTGTGCTTTTTAATGTTACTATGCCGTATACGAGGGCTGTCAATAAAGTATAGGTCGGGACGCAGCCGACGTGGTGCGGCAGCACAGGAAAAACACCTCCGTGTTGATAACCATTTGTAAAATCCAGGCGGCTTTTGATGGCTTTCAGTGGAGTGAGTATATGAGAAATTGTTTAACAGCTGGACATGTTCCAACTTGTCCTTAAGGCTTCCAACAGAGGTGTTTTTCCTGTGGCGGAGCGTCGCGGCGGCTGCGAGCCGACGCTGCAATCCGTCCGAACGTCTTTCATTAAAAAAATCTCCTTTAACAGTGGAATATCCGGATAAAATGCTGAAACCAACATCTTCTGAAACTTCTCTGTTCTCTCACGACGTCCTGGATCAATAGAGCCTGAAACGTGGAGGTTTTCAGCTTGAAACAGGCCGACGATGGCGCCTGAGAGCGCTGCACGACGTCTCGCTCCGTGGGAAGTCCTTAAAGCGACAGTATCACCTCAAAATCTCTCATCAGCCGTTAAAATTTTCACTTAAAACCAGCTTAATTTTTCGAACCGTGTCCACTTTGATGTGTCTCACAGGTTTAGAAAAAATTTTGATCAAACAAAGCGCCAGTCTCTCAGCAACTTCTCAGACAAAGGAATTCCGACGAGGGGCTGGACGACTCCTCCCACAAGGAGTGCTCACAGGCGAATGACGTCACTGACGAGCGTGGAAAAACTCACGCATGCGCACGAGGGTTCAAGCATGTCTGACGTAAAAACATATGAATGAAATCCATATAGTTTTTGAAAAAAATAAAAAGGACCTATACTTTATTGACAGACCTCGTATTTAATTACTAATTGTTGTGTGTGCGTGTTGGACTGTGGGTTTTCTTGGTGACTGGCATAAGTAGTTGGGGTGCAAACTCACATGGTGTATTTTAGGAATTTATTATGGGGCAATAAATTTGCAAGTATACATTTTACATGTAAATACCGTATTAATAAAGTCATAACAAATAAGAAGTACATATACTATAGTACTAGGCAGGTATCACTGAAAGAAGGTTTACATAGACAAATTATTTTATTACAGTAAGGTTTCCACATACCCCAACATACAAAAAATATAAAATGAAAATTCATGAAATTGGTCTCTGCAGTGGCCCCGAAATGCCTCTAAAATGCTCAAAACCTCTGAGCTTCAGGGGCTGGGGCCTACAGCGGCCCCCAGACCCCCAGCCATTTTCAGAGTTTTTTTTCTTTGCCCATTTAGGCCATAAGGTGAACCACGAAAAAGTAGCTAGAAAGTGTTTTTCATTCCCATGTCTTGACACTACTTTTTAAGTGCATTTTTGTATAGACCAGGGGCGGCCAAGTTCGGTCCTCGAGAGCCACCTTCCTGACACTCTTAGTTGTGTCCCTGCTCCAACACACCTGAATCCAATGAAAGGCTCATTAAAAGTCTGCTAATGAGTCTTTCATTGGATTCAGGTGTGTTGGAGCAGGGAGACAACTAAGAGTGTCAGGAAGGTGGCTCTCGAGGACCGAACTTGGCCACCCCGGTATAGACTGTACCCTTACGGACTTTGGGTTAAACATTCTAAGCAATATATCCTGCATTTTTTTGTCACAAGCCATGAATCTACATAAGTATAAATTACAAAAAAAAAAAAAAATTGTGTGGTGCTAGTTTTATGTGTTTTATTGCTCAACATTCATTTTAGCAACACAAAATTTCTCTCAAATTAGCATTTATATATGTATAACATTTTAGACAAGTCTTGATGAATTATTACAATGAAATGTGAATTTAGACCATGAAATCTGTGGAATAACGCTTCTTCAACTGTTATATTACACATGGTGAATTTTGACACACACTCACACCAGCCCCCTTCACTGTCAGAAACATCATTCCATGTAGCTATACTTTCTATTTCCTTCTGAACATTCACACAGTGCTGGCACCTACACAAATCAGTGAAAGACAGTCGTGCTGACATACAGAACATCTGTTTGTATCACATTTTGCCGTGCTTGCAGCTGCAGTGGACTAACTGCAAAATACTTTGAGGAGCAGGATTGTTAGTCAACCAGGTCACTTTTAACTCCCCATCCTCAATGTGCCATACATTACCAATGGATGAGGGAGCACACATAATGCCTTTCAGACAATGTTGCATTTTTGCTGCTTGGTACTTTGCCCTTTTGCAGAATTGGTGTGTTGGAGGCATAGATAGTTCTGGCAAAGCTGAAAATGCCATGCAGAATGCTTTGTATCTTGCATCGTTCACATTTTCAGCATTTGACTGGCCATACAGGTGACACACATATTTGCAAACTACTCCAAAAGGCGGAATGCTCCAGGCTAAAACGTCTGTAAATGCCTACTCCTTTTTCTCACAAGCAACAGAAAAGTAGAGTCACAGCCCAAGAGTTGAGGACACCTTGGCTAAGTCAGTGATCCTTGTTCTGTTAGCAACTCCTGTGTGGAATTCCAACCTACATTGTAGATCTTTCTCCAGATGTAAAGCAATGACTGCCACATCAGTATCAGGGTTCTTAATAACCACAGCGGTTATTAAGAGCCCCGTGCTGTTAATAACTGCACTGGAACATGCACAACATGGTCCTGTGCGGCATGTTGTGCATGCAAAAACATCCTGGTGTCGCATTCCTCATGATCATATGTCAAATCTTCAACAGCATCACCATCTCGCCATGCACCTTAGAGGAATTCTGCCAGGGCCGCATTGTTTGACAAAAACGTTTACCATTGTGTTGGTGTCTTCTGATCTTCTCCATAAAGTTGCACCTGTTGTGTACCTCCAACAGCTCTTAGTGAGTGTTCTGGATTTTTTTTTCTGCTCATCTCTGGATACTGATCAATCACAAAGTCTACCCATGAACATTTGTGATGCAGAGCAAGCTTGACCATGTGCAGTAGTATTGTCTCAGAGAGCTCTCCAAAGGTATTTAGTCTGGACCTTATGACTTGAATGACTGCCATGCCATCGAAGAAAATGGCTCCATCTGCTGCAACTTTGTCAACCAAGCAGTCGCCACCTGTGGTCTCTAATAAATCCATAAGAGCTGATTTATCTGTTTCTGCAAGAGAATCATCAGTACTGGCTAAAGGATATGAACCCATTCCCAAGGAGTAGGACAGGATTTCTCTCAGGTCTATTTTTCTACTTTGACCTGTAACGCGTAGTCTGGAGAATAGCTTCTTGTCTGCACGCAGAATATCATCCTTGCCTGCTGCAGATTCTTTCTTTGCCTTTGACTGGTCACTGAAAGTCTTTCTTTTTTGTTGATTGGGGAGAATATGTCAACTGATTGTGGGCTGTATTAATTTGAGCTGTTATTACAAATTGCTAAACAGTTTACCTTTATAGATTTTTCCCGGTGGGGGGGGTAGTTACGACCTTGACCCTTGACATCCTGATTTAAGCAGTTATTACAGTTATAATAAAAAAGGAAAAATATTATGAGCTTGGAGAGTGGATCAAAATGATTGAGAATGATTTATGTTTCATTTAAAATTGCTGCAGTGTTTTTACTCCAAACCTGACAAAGACAGTGTTAGTATTTCAGCTACATTACCTGTAGTTTGAAGCATCAATGTCCTCATGCTCTTCTGTCAAGGTTCTCGGGGGAGCTGGGCACAGCAAGAGGTAGGAGGCACAATGCAGACTCATAATCAGTTGGTAAGATGTAAAAGTCTTTATCGGAAAATTCAGGCAATTGGTTTGTACACAAAAAGGCAGTCAGCGAGGTGTAGGTACAGGCAGGTGTAAAGCAATGGCATCGTCAAAAAAATACAGGCTGTGGTCAAGGGCACGGCAATCAGAGATACACAGGCAGAGACAAAGGCGAGGTCGAGGAAAACAGGCACGGTCAGCAACAAGGAACTATGGTGAGGAACTAGGAACGAAGAAACGAGCTGGAACGGAGAAAGCAACATCAGCGAACAAGCAACTGAAAACTAAAGAATCAGAAACAGAATCGCCTTTATTTTCATTGTAATTTGCATTACAATGAGATTTGAGTGCAACTCCAAAAGGTGCTTTCCGTGGTGCGAGTAATTTTTAGCCAAATAAAAGATAGTGAAATTTAACGGTAAATTATTCAGAGTATATGTACAACTAATATAAACATAAGGTAAATAAAATGAAATGTGGACTAAGTAATGTAAAACGAGAATTATAAACTGTGGAATCATATTGCACGGGAATATTGCACATGGTTTACAGATACTGCACAACAAACTTGAAGGTGTGGATTAGAGTGATTTGTTTTTGTTCAGAGGAGTGACCGCTCTGGGGAGAAACCTGTCCCTGAGTCTGTTTGTCCTAGTTTTGATTGACCTATACCGTCGGCCGGAGGGTAGTAGGTCAAACAGGTGGTTGCTGGGGTGGGATGTGCTTTGCTGATGCTGGCAGCTCTGCTGAGGTAGCGAGAGCTGGCAATGTCTTTCAGGCTGGGCAGAGAGCAGCCAGTGATCCCCTGGGCCATTTTGATCACCCTCTGCAGCACTCTCCTGTCTGCTGCTGTGCACCCCCCATACCACGCTGTGATATAGTACGTCAGGATGCTCTCGATGGTGGCTCTGTAGAACAACACCAGCAGCTTCTCCTCCAGATTGTTTCTCCTGAGCACCCTCAGGAAGTGGAGTCGCTGCTGGGCTTTCTTCACCATCACTGTGGTGTTGGCAGTCCAGGAGAGGCTGTCAGAGAGCTGCACTCCCAGGAACCTGATGGAGCTGACCCTTTCCACACAGTCGCCTTGGATGTAGAGTGGGACTGGGTCAGCCCTGTTCTTCCTGAAGTTCAGGATTATTTCTTTTGTTTTTGTGGTGTTCAGTGGCAGGTTGTTAGCTGAACACCACGCTGCCAGTCGATTTACCTCGTCTCTGTAGTCGGTCTCATCCCCCCTGAGATGAGCCCAGTCATGGTGGTATCATCCACATACTTTATGATGGTGTTTGTGGGATGTGTCGGAGAGCAGTCATGCGTGTAAAGGGTGAACAGGAGGGGGGTCAGTACACAGCCTTGAGGGGAACCGGTGGCGAGTGTGATGGTGGAGGAAAGGTGGGGGCAAAGTTTCACGGACTGTGGGCGGTTTATGATGAAGTTGCTTGCAGGGCTTAAATACACATTGGGTTAATTAGGCAGTGATGTGAAACAGGTGTGGTGAGCTGGCAGAAGGAGGGACAAACAAAGAAGACAGACACTGTGTGAGGCAAGAGACTGCAGTGACAAGTGGGCGAGGAGATGACAAACAAAATGGGGTGTGGCCAAAAGAGATGAGGAAGTGCAGGTGCAGGACAAGAGAGTGCAATGATCAGAGGGAGACAGTGATACAAATGAAACTGGGCATGAATACATGAGAACAGAGATGAGGAGTGTAGACAAGGGAGTGCAGTGACAACATGGACAGGACTAATCACCATAAACTAACAATACTAAAATATCAAGACCAAGAAGAACTAAGAAACAAAGAATGCATGGAAACAACAAGAACAGATTAATACTTGACTATAAATAGAAAAGAAAGCGACAAGAAAATCAAAAGCTGAAACTAGAATGGAGCTGATCTGTGGAGAGGGTGTACATAAAATAACCAATGGCTGCAATGAAAAACGGCAAATAAAACATGTGACAAAAACCAATCATGAACAAAAATCAAAGACTGTTGATCAAAGATTAAACTAGACAAGAATGGACCTCAACATGTGACCATAGTGAGAGGAGAACAGAAACCAGCTGTGACAAAAGCAAAATAAACAGATGATCAAAAAGCAAACAAAAAGAAATCAATAAAGATAGACTGACAGAAAAACATGATCACGGACAGAGCAGGGGCAAATCATGACACTTTCACTATATTGCTGAAATGTCTTCTTAGCTGATTCATCCGCAGCACCTCTTGGTTCACAGTAATTCTTTGCCTGATGATCTGCTTACAGAAGATCTTGTAGCCGACGTCAAAGGCCAGCTCATTTCTGAAACAAACACACACACATTTAAATCATGCAAAATGTAACAAACATTGTTTCTGTAGACAATATATGAAGATATGTGCAGTCTGAGCAAATTATTACATAGACCACATAATATCATGTGTCACCTTGCTTCTTCTGCGGTCCCAGTAACTATTGCAGTGGACTTCGTCAAGAACCTGGTGTACTGCTGGTAACAGGACTTATGATATCAAACGTCTATGGTCACGCAGTCTTTATATTTAATATGTAAAAGAATCCCAGTGTCTTCCTTCATCTTGGCAGCTTTCAGCAACAGACCTTTAATGAATGAAGACAATTACATTGTGTCTGTCTGGATTTGTATCTATATAAAGTATATATACACACACATGCATATAGAGTTATAGCTATAGCTAATTTTCAACTCCTGGCCCTGGTTGGGCTTTAAAACGAATACAACATGCAAAACTACAATCCAAAACTGCTACTATATATACAGTGCAACCAGAAAGTGTTCACAGCGCTTCACTTTTTCACATGGTGTGTAGAAGGCGTGTCTGTGGCATTTACATGCACAGGTCGCACTCGCCACTCAATTCACCACTGTCTGCCAAAATTATGTCACTACTCACCACAAAAGCATCACACAATGCCACCTGAGTGCTTTGGTCATGTTCAGAACACTTTCCACTCAACGTCACATCCTTGACTGCCCTTGACTTGTGTGAAGAGGCTTGAAGGCACGATGTTCGCCAGAAGCTCCAAATCTAAAATGAAAGAAAATGGAGAGAACGTTGATAAAACACTGTCAGAAACAGCAGACAATGGCCTACAGTAAATGTCACTGAATGCCGTGCACACGCACAGCACGTCAGGGTCGGGACAAATTGCCGGGTGGTCCTGCACGAGGCTGGTATGATATATTTTTTTCAGCATCGTCATTGTGATGTGCGCTTGTGTACGTTGCACCGTGGGACGTGCGATGTCAAGAAATGTACGTTAAATCAAACAATTCACCCAACAATGTATTTGTTTCTTGATTTAGAAAAAAAGAAAAACACTTCCACAGTGGGGATGGGTGATATGGACTAAAAATGCCATCACAGTATTCTCTTGTATTTTTGACTATAATGACACAAGTGATGATATGAAAATACTACTATTCATCACACTCATTGTGGCCAACGTTCACCAGCTTTCCATGAAAATTTGAGGTGGACCTGAGGTGGAGATGGATGTTTCTGTCCAATTTGGTTGATGTTTCTGTTTCTGCAAAAAAAAAAAAAAAAGTAGGTCTTGATGTGTACACACAACATATAATCTGTTCCCAAAGAATTGATTTGGTTTGATTAAGTTGTGGGCACCAGTTAAATAATTTTCTCAGCACATACAGCCGAAACATTAATTTCTCTACATGTACGCATCTGTGAGAAAACAGAATCTATTATGTGCTCACTTATTTTTATAGTCATATACATGCACAAAACATCTCTGTCAATGTCAATCTCAATTATGCACACACTGTGCACACTCAGCACATGACAGAAACTGAAAGAAAGTAGAAACTAATTAACCACGTTGTGCAAATATATTATCTTGTGCACACAGTAGCGTTTAGATCACCGTGGCCAAGATTATTTTTCTGTCTCTGAACATCTACAGCACAGATGGGGACAAACTCAAGTACAGTGCATGCTCCTTGGACCCCTTTCCTTCAGTACGTGCAGCAAATTAAAGTGCCCACAACACGTTCTTCTGTGCTTCCGCAAACTCTTCTGCTCACGCGGCACATACAGTAGTGGACAGATGTTTGCTTACACTTAGCATGCATATGAATGTCAAGATAATTTGGGGCTTTTAATGATGTCCTTGAACTGTTCTTTTGTCAGGGTGAAATGATTCTACACCATACGTCATTAATGACTCAAAAAAACGGGATGCACAAGTTTGAATTTATTTTCGGTAGTCTCTAATCCACGCAGGCTCAAAATTATACATACAACATATATGCACATACACCCGAACTAATATTTGGTTAAATGTTCCTTAGCAAGCTACATCTTGACCAGATGTTTTCTGGTGTAATTGTTGTCATCACAAAGCTCACTCTTTCTCTCTCTAATTCAGTGCTGCCCTGATCAATTCCTGGAGTGGAGTTTTCATGTCTGCCTGCTCTACTAACACCTAATTATTTATCTTTGGTGTTTTGCAGCTCCTCATTGGCTGAGCACACCTGTCAGAGTGAATTAGTTATGTGTGGTGAAGGGAGAGTGAAAAAAAGGCTGTAGGCCATTTGCCCTCCAGGAACAGATTTGAGCAGCCCTGCTATATTGGGCTGAGGTTTTGCGTTGCTTTGGCACTATGTTTTGGGGTCATTTCCTGTCTGCTTTATGAAGAGCCATCCGATAACCTTTGGCTGAATCTGTGCAGATAGTATAGCCCTATACATGTTGTAATTCATACTACTTCCCTCAGTAGTCACACACTGCCTCCACCATGTTTGACAGATCATGAGCTGTTCCTTTGCTTCTCCTTACGCTCTGCTTTACGTAATTCTGGGACAACTTTATCCTGGTTTTAACATGTCCAGTGAATCTGGCTCCATAACTGGGTGGGCTTTTTTTTGTGTTTTTTTTTTAGCAAAATCTGATCTGGCTTTCCTGTTGTTGAATGTAATTAGTAGGCTGCACCTGGTCTTCAAACCTCTGTATTTCCATTCATGAAGGTGTCTCTTGGTTGGAGTTTTTGACAATGATACACCACCATCCAACAGAGAGTTCTTGACTCAGCACATTATTATGAAGGGTTTTTCTTCACCAAGGAAAGAATTCTTACACCTTACTTGTCTCCTATTTCCATCAACACCTCTCAGAACCTCATATTGAGAGTCTCAGTGAACAGCTACTAAATGCAAATTCAGTTCTTGGAATTAATTCCACAACATTTATCTACTTAATTTTAAATTACAAAATTGTGTTCTTGTCCAAATGCTTTTGATCATAAATTGTACTGAATGTCTCACACTTAAAATGGGACCATGTTAGTTTGCAAATAAAACTGAACATTGCTATCCTAACATCAGAAATTTCAGATGTATTTTTGTGAGCTAGAACTCCAATGCCACTGTTTTGTCATTTGACTCGTGCTGCGTTCCCACTTTCTACACCAATGGTTAGATATATCTCTTGTGCCTTTGCTCATACTCACACAGCTGTGACTATGATCCACCTGTTTGTGGTTTTGTCCAAAGCGGGGAGGCCGACATGTGATCTCATATGTCTGTTCACCAGACAGTGACTTGGTGTGGGATAACAAACTTCCTTTAAAAGACTTTTTTATATACCTGCACAGGAACCTACTGTCTGCTTCCCCAGCAGACACAGACTACAGTAAACCTGACTGTAAACTACCTGAAAGAGGAGCAGAGGAGAAAAAAAGCTGAGTGTCTTGGTGAGATAAAAAAGCAGCAGCATTATTAGGCACTTTGGCTACAGCGGCATCTAAATTTAGCTTGTCTGTTGCTGCATGCCTGGGAATGTGCGTAGGTAGAGAACAAATGCTCAAAAAGAAAAGGACTGTGCGTTTTATGTGTGTAACGCAAATTGAATTGGTCATGTCTCAGAATGAAGCAGATGAATGTGTTTGTCATCCATCTGCATAAAAGATTCCGGAACTCTCGTGCAAAGGCACCTGATGACAATAGCATTTTCAGGATGTGGGATTAATATTCAGAATGCGCTGAGCTGTGCTGCCTTGATATCAGCCTGCTTTCAGCTTGAAGAAAGGCTTATGTTTGTTGGGTGTACTGGGGATTTACTTAGAGCACGTCTGTTCACACTCTGTGTGTTGAAATAATTTCCACCATCTGTTTGAGGTGATGAATTCGTCAGTGTGGTCTCATGTGGACTCGTGTTCTCTGCACTGGATTTCTTCACAGAGAACGATGAAATTTTAATGACTTAACAAACTGGGTCTGGTTCCCAGCTGAACCTGGGATACTCTTGCCTCTGGAGTTCACAAATTGTCTTCTGTCTCTGTCTCTCCCCCACCACCACCACCCCACCCCATCCTCCTGCGCTTTGGTCTCTGGTGGCAAAGGAATGAGCTGGAGCGTCAGTTTCTGGAGCTGCTGCAGTTCAACATCAATGTGCCATCCAGCGTCTATGCCAAGTATTACTTTGACCTGCGCTCACTGGCTGAAGCCAACAACCTCAGCTCCCCTCTGGAGCCTCTCAGCAGAGACAAGGCCCAGAAACTGGAGGTGAGGACACACTCTCACTTCAGATTGTCACATAACAAAACACATCAATGCTACACAAAAGTGCTATAATAAGCCTGTCACAGTAATTACTAGGGATGGGATGACTAGTCGTAATAGTCAACTACGATGAGCTATCATCCGACTCAGTGACTATTTTTTTATTAGTCGACTAGTCAAAAGCCATTTAATAAGTTAATTTAACCCTTTAAAGACTAGACCTGCTGGAGCTGCCACCACTCCCTTCATTCAGTGAAGAAAGTGTGTGAATCTTGGCAGGTATATTAGTCAGCTCAAACAGGTAGTCTGTGCCTAGTAAATGAAAGCATGTATTGTCTTCATGCTAATGCTGTTTTATTGTATTTGTGTTTTTGTGTTTATATTTGTTAAAATAAATGTCACAGTTGAGTTTCACCATTCGAAAGTGGCTTAATTAATGCAATGTCAAATTTTGTTGCCGACTAGTCAATGACTAATGATTTTCATTCATTGTCGCAGCCCTAATAATTACCTACATCGACTTATCGTTGCATAAATAAAGATGAACACAATAATTTTTCTGGCCTTGATATATTGCCCTTTACATACATGTTTGTTTACATAAGTCACCGACATTTCAGCAAGTCACACTACTTCTGTTCCTCTTGGTTCCTTTTCTTTAGGTAAGGTGATGGGGTTAGCCTGCTCTGTCTGTCCTTTAAGATGCACTCATAGTGGATAGACAATAAACCAGCCAGTTGAAATGAAGCAACTGCTTTATTCCATCCACAAAGTTTGGAAGAATAAATGGAATTGGTTAACTTACCATTTTCTTTCAAAATATTAACTTTACTGCATGCGAGTTTAGACAGACAACGCAGCCAACTCATTACAAAAGTTGAGGTGTATGTGAAATAGTGTAAAATGTCACAGATGGATTGTGAAGGATGTACTTCAGTTTCCAGATAGTCTAGGACCTAGCATAGACATACAGTTTATGTACATCGTTTAGGAGAGGATAACTCAGCTGTTCTAGACTAATATGACCCCAGCGAACAACTTGGGATATATGCCAAAATCTCTGTCCAGGACAGACAGCCTGAAAATGACCACGCCCTTTTTTGACCAAAGTGTTACTTCAAATGCAGCTGTATTTTTATTTTTTAAACTACAGCAGCTACAGATTTTCCAAGGTATTCAAAATATTCAGAATGACCAGTACAGGTTTAGAAGGGTCATAGATGAGTGTAAAATTTCTAATTTTGACATTTTATGAGAAAACCGCCAGAAAACATGAGGTCAAATAATCTCAATTTAGTTGTGTTTATGTGTTTGGAAAAGAAACAGTATAAGTTGTATTATTGGCTGTTGGGAAATGTCCCAGTAATCTTTAAACCATTTAAGATCTCTAGATACTGCTGTCTGCTAAAGAAACATGTTCTGTTTTGTATTTTTCACTTTAAGTCAATATTCCATTGATAAGAATGTGACTGAAAGTAAAATTTCATTATATTTGAGAAATGTTCATTTTCTTTCGATGTACAGTAATAAGTTGACCCACTTATTTTAGCCATTTTCTTTTAAAATATCAAAATAGAAATTTTACACTTTACTATGACCATCCAAAACATGTACTGGTCATTCTGAGCATTTTGAATACCTTGCAAAAGGTATAGCTGCTGTAGTTCAGAAACTACAGCTGTATTTGAAGTAACACTCAAGATGAAAAAGGGCGTGGTCATTTTCAGGCTGTTCATCCTGGACAGATATTTGGCACATATCCCAAGATGTTCACTGATTCAGACAGATTTGCAAAGGTTGCAAATAATCACCATCTTATTTAATAGATGCAGACACATTGGCCACACGTTGCAAACAATTGGACAGTCTTCAACCCTGTAAACCATGCATACAGTTGTGCTCAAACGTTTACATACCCTGGCTGAATTTAAGATTTTTTGGGGGCCGTATTTCTGCACAGCCAGCTGCAAGAGCTCAGCTCAATCATATGGAAAGACATTCATGTCAATAATGTCTGAAGGGAAATGCTTTTGACAAAAACGACAGATTTTATTTCTATTTATGTCCAGAGATCAAGGATCCACCATGTAGAGTTTATTTATGTCCAGAGATCAAGGCTCCACCATGGAGCGTTTATTTATGTCCAGAGATCAAGGATCCAGCATGGAGCGTTTATTTATGTCCAGAGATCAAGGATCCAGTGACCAATTTCGGTAACACTTTATATTAATTGCACGCTATAAAGCATTAGTAAAGCATTTATAAAGTGTAAATAAATGCTTAAGTAACTACTTGTAAAACATTTACAAAGCATTCTTTTTTATTAGCTACTCATTGGTAAGAACATAAATAGATGGCTTAATAATTATTAATAACAAAATATCTAATGTCTTTATAAAAATTCTAAATATTTTTTTACATCTCTATAAACCATTCAAGTAAAGCTGATCATTAATAATTTACCATTTACAAGCATAAAATCAGACACTATTCATTAGTGATAATAATACTTTACAAATCATATTTTTATTGTTTTTACATTTTTTCCACACAAATTATTAAGCATTCTTTTTTATTAGCTGCTCATTGGTAAGAACATAAATAGATGGCTTAATAATTGTTAATAACAAAATATGTAATGTCTTTATAAACATTTATAAAAGATTTTTTAATTCTCTATAAACCATTTAAGAATCCCACAATAACGACTTCTGTCTGCACCTATTATTTGTTCATCGCATTCCTCTTCTGTTCTTTTAGCTGCTACCTGCTCTCTGCTCTCTAATTCTTTCCTCTTTTCTTTTTTAGCTCTCTCAAATACTGTACCTCCTGTTAAGGAGGTCCTCATATTGGGCCTCATGTATCAACGTGCGTACGGTGATATTTGAGCGTATATGGGGTGTACGCCAAAATGGCTGCGCTACTTGGCATTTATCAATGTGGTCGTTGGTGTACACTGCACTGAAAATATGCACCAGGTCGAGAGGTGGTGTAAATTATACACCAAAATGAACCAGCGCTGGAATCCACATAAAAATGAAACTGATCAACATGATAAACAGTGCCATGATACAAATCAGTGCATATGTTACATAAATAACACTTTCTTGATTATACTACATAATAATCAATACAAATCCCGCTTTTGCGGGATTGCTGGTCTATCGAGCACGATCCGTGGCCACAGCGCTGACCGCAAAGAAAGCACTGACCGCCTTTTTCTCCAGAGCCTGGAGCCAGAGCAGCGCTGAGCTTAACTTTATGTGGTGTGATCGTTTTAGACAATGAAATTGATAATTACATCTGTAGTGTTGTCATTCCCTTCGCCCGTGCTGCAATCAGGTTGTGTCGTCTCCATTCATTTGTCACAATAAAATAAATAAATACATCTTAAGAATAAAGAAATCTGAAAAATTAGGCATGTCTTATTAACTGAGCGAGCAAATATTCACGTCAAGAATTATTGACATGTGAAAAGAGAATACAGTGGTCCCTCGCTATAACGCGGTTCACCTTTCGCGGCCTCGCCGTTTCACGGAGTTTTTAGTCCAATTTTGCATGCCTTTTTTTTTTTTACAGTGTTCTGTGTTCTGCGTGTCTGTTTAAAAGAATCTTCTCACTCAGAAGAAAAAAGAGCGCCAACAACTACTCATAACTGTGTTTGTCACTCGGAAAAAGACACCTGCAGCCAGGTGTGAGTGGAAAAAGGCGCGGCGTCAGGACGCAGAGGCGCGATCTGTGAAATACTGGTCAGTCACTATTAATAATTTCTTATGTGTCAATCCTCGTACGTTGATCGTTAAAATTACATTCATTAGTTCTAAAAGCCATCATAATTATTTATAGGAAAATGTTCTATTTTTATTTCTCAAACAAATGTTTGGTCCTGAAAACAGTTTGGTCTTAGCTATTTTTCTACTAAGGTTTGAACTTTGAGAGTGCTTACGCATGAGAGAAAAGTGAGAAAATGTTAATGCCTGATTGAGAAAAGTGTATAAAGTGGTTTTACAGGGTTTTTACAGCTTTAAAACGTCTGTAATAATTGTAAAAAAAATAACGCTGACTACGTCGCGGACTTTGCTTTTTGCGGACTATTTTTAGAACGTAACTCCCGCGATAAACGAGGGACCACTGTAACACTTTTTTGATTATACTACAAAACAATTGATACGACGGCCGCTTTTGACACTCTATTGGCACGCGTCGTGATTGGTGGAGTGCTTTTTCTTTGCCGTCTTCCTGGCTTCCATGTCGTAAAATGAGGGTGTGTCTGAAGCGGAGTCTGAATATTTATGGGCGTGTTTATTATAATTATGATTGTTTCACCCGCCGCATTTATCAAGGTCACGTCAGGCGTACGCTGGAAATGGGCAGGTGCGCACTGCTTGATACATGTCACGGCAACTTTGGTGTACTTCAAATTTATGCCACAAGTGCGCAACGTTGATACATGAGGCCCAATGAGCTTTTTCCCAGTGCCATGTTTTTTTTTATTTTTATTATTAATATTATTATTTTATTTGTGTTTTTTATTATTATTATTTATTAGTCCTTATTTTTATTTTATTTTATTCAATTGCTTAATTTTAATTTTTAGCACCCCATCGTTTATTTATTTTATGTGTTATTAATTAAATTTCTTCATTTTAAGCACCTAATCCTTTCTAGGAATATAAACCTCTTGATTTTCAGACCAAATAAGATGTGATTTTATTTACCTCGCTGACAAATGGCTGTAACACCAAGTGCAAATGATACTATATCGACGACAGATGGCAGCAGCTCACACATTTGTTCAACAAATTAAAATGGCAAGGAAGATGTCCTACGACACTTCTGTTTCTGTTCTCATTGTTGACATGCGTCCGAGGAGAAAGATTAAAATGAAAAACTGGTTTTAACCGTGTTTCAGACCATATGGACTAATGGTGCTTAATCACTGGCGTTCTCATGCACACTTGAAGCGGACACTTCACCGAAAACGATGGTTAATCTGCTATGCGTGTTAGCGAAAGCTAGGCTAAAGCTGCAGTGGCTAACTGTTGTCGTACCAAATCTAACTGCTTATCTTTTTTGGGGGGGGGGCTTTTTATTTAGGGTTTTTTTTTTTTTCAAAACAGAACATTCCCTAAGACAAGTACTAAAAATATACAATAATAATTAAATAACATAATATAAAAATAGTAATAAAAGTACACTGTATAATCATTGCTGCATATGGCATGAAGGCACATAGATCAGTAGATACATATTATATAGTGCAATAATAAAGATAACACGCCCACACACACACACATACATACATATATATATATATATACATACACACACAAACAAACAAAAAAAAACAGACAAGAAAAAATAAATTGACTTCATGTCTTTACAAAATTTGAAATAACCAAGGGTGTATAGAAATATCGGATTTTAAGTTTCCAGTCAAACTCCTTCCACTGCTGACCATTGATTCCCTTATGACTGCTGTCACAAAGTTTATCCCACAGTTCGTCTTCTATTATCATATTTGATTCTAATTCCCATTTTCCCTTGACATAGTACGTGTTTTGAAATAAATCTGTTGAAAGTGTTTTATAGAGATGAAATATGTTTGTTTACCGGGAAACTTTCTTCTAAAATTGTTATAAACTGTTGCTCTATACCATTTGGCATTTTGCCAGTTCTTGCTTTTTCTTTATGATTTGTAATGTAGTGCCTAATTTGCAAATATCTATAGAAATCCTTTGAAGCGAGGTCGAATTGTTCTTGAAGTTGTGTGAAAGACTTTAAGTGTGCTTCTTCAAATAATTAATTAAAGATAATTAGACCTTTAGCTTAAAACCCTGATCCCACATTGAAGGTAGAAAATCTATGTTGCCCACTATGGGCATAGCTCGAGAAATCGATCCATTGTCTTTTAACATTTTTTTCACTTCTGTCCAAACCTTTATAATATGTTTTATCCATTAATTTCCAATCTTCATTCTGTTGATGTGTTTTATGTCCATAAAGGGTATGGTGGATAACTGTACACCTTTAACTTCACCCTGTTCTATTTGAGTCTATTTTGCCTCCTCATCTCCATTGTGAGATCAATAAAGTATATCTAATCTAATCTAATCTCCGCTAATCCAAGTTACAATTGCTGCTAATAGAGCTGCCCAATAATAAAATTTAAAATTTGGTAGGGCCAAACCTCCTTTATTTTTAGCCAAATGAAGTGTTTTAAGTTTAATTCTGGGTCTCTTGTGTTGCCATATAAACTGAGAGATTAATTTATTTAGCATGTTAAAAATGGAAGTCAGAACTCTTAACGGGCAGCAACTGGAATAAAAACAAGAGTTGAGGAAGCATATTCATCCTTACTGTTTCAACTTTGCCAAACAGAGATAAGGGAAGAACTTCCCAGTGAGTTAAATCACTCCTCATTTGTTTAATTAACTTATTATAGTTTGCATAAAAAAAGTTTTGTAGTTTCAGGTGTTATAATAATTCCTAAGTACCTAAATCTCTGTTTACCCCAGTGAAATGACACCATCTTGTTAAGTTGATCCGGCCAGCTTCCTGATATCATCATAGCCTCTGATTTATTTTGATTAATTTTATATCTAGAAATGTCTCCATAAATTTTTAAGCACTGCATGAGTCAAGGTATTGAAGTAAGAGGATGTTTTATAAAAAGCAAGACGTTGCAGGTATTTCAAACTGAAATACCTGCAATTAAAATCAATTCTACAAACAAAAATACATTTCAGATCATCAAATCTACAACTGTCACCTGTAATATCACAATTAATTAATCTATCTTCATCCAAAAAATTACTCTCCAAAATATACAAAATTATTTTAAAACCTCTTCAAGAAATATCTCTGCCGACATCCAAATGGGAAAATGACTTGTCAATTTCTCCCGATGCGAACTTTTGGAATCAAATCTGTAAAAATATTTATTTTATGACTAATAATGCAAATTTATAATTGATACAATACAAAACACTGCATAGAACACATTACACGGGGGAAAGGTTATCAAAAATGGGACTCACATCACAACTTTGCATGCACTGCACAGAGAACTGCACAGACACATACATTCATGCGACATGGCACTGCACCCCCATCAGACACTTCTGGGAACAGGTTACACATGCACTTTCATCCTTGCTAGACTGCCACATCCCATTATCTCCTGCACTCTGCTTGCTAGGGGACACTTCAGTAATTACCAAAAAAACTATAGATTTCAAACTGGTCCTCATAGCTCTAACCATCGAAC